>NC_083433.1:47882397-48135210 GCF_020745735.1 Hemiscyllium ocellatum | reverse complement strand
TGGGGGGTGTCAGCAGAATGCAGGTGATGGCGTTGGTGGGGATGGAAGTGGTGGCAAACACGGCAGTGGGGGGGGCCGGAAGTCAGAGTGTGTGACATCAGCGATGATTGGGGGCGGGAAGTGATGTCACTTGTGGTGTATGAGGAGTTTGTGAGGGCGGAAATGGCATTTACTTTATTTTAACCAATAATTCCTGTCACAAATCTATTTGACAATGTCATATTTTAATTAAACTCAGTCCCTTACAGTTTCTTTCTTTTGGTCTTCATCCACATCTCCATGGTGTTCCATATTTCAACCTTTCTCTTTGGACTTGGGAATTTCCATTCACCTCAGACCTATCCCCCTCCTCATCTGTGCCTGTTTATAGCACACTGCATAATCCAGGTACCAGAGGAGCCTACCCGAATAAAATAGCTCAGTCCTCCCTGAGTACTGGGAGCAGTGCTCACTGGTCAGAACCACTTCTGATGATACCATTGTGTGATCCTGACATCTTCCTGCACACTGCTGATTTCACTCAGTCTCTGTCCATGTGATATCCCTCACTGTGTGGGTCTAATTGCTGCCTCTGTCAGTGTCTCTCGCTCTTGCAGTTACTCCAGATCCTGAGCCAACAGAATTCTCCACTCCAGAGACTGGGATTTTCCAGATGTCTGTGGGTCTCAGTGCCATTCTCCATGGGTAACCTTCATTGCATCAGTGTAATTTCCCATTCTGTCTATTTCTCTATCTCCTGTAGGTATTCCTGATGTCCAGACTCAGCAGAATTCCCAATTCCTGTCTCGTCCGTCACCACATTGAAGACAGTTGGTCAGCCAGAGAGAGATGGCGAGTGAGATCTGGAGCCTTCAGTAAATCCTGCAGCCGGTAAGATCACTCACAGTAAACAGCACAGGGAGGAGATCATGGGCTTTAATTCAGACCCTGAGGGCATGATGTAGGTACAATGCTGGGCAAGGAACATGAGAAAAATCTCAGGCTTCATTATCACCACCTTGTCTGTAAATTCATCTGTTCCACAGAACCTCCCTATGTCTGTCAGTTTCTCCACTGTCTGTTTCATCGATACCACTTCCCCTATCTCTATCAGCCCCTACAATCCTGCTTATCCCTGTAAGCTCCTCCTACCAGTACAACTCTCCAAATCTCTGCCTTTGCCTTTAATCCCGGGTTCTGTCACATCTCTCCTTATCTGTGAAAAACAACTCCTCAGTTCCTTAAGCCATCCCTGTCAGTGTAGTCCTTTCCCGACCTGAAAAACCTCCCTGTCTTTGTGACTTTTTGAACTCCTGCTACCTTCATGATCTCTGTAACTTTCCCGTCACGACAACAAAAAAGCTCTGTACCTTAGTAACCTCCTCCAGCTGTTAGACTCCTCCTTGTCTCTGGGCACAAAGCAGAGTGACCCTGCTTCTCTCATAAATTAGTTTCTGCATTTCTAATGATGACTATGAACTCTTCCTGTCTCTGAAACGCACTCAGTCTCTGTAAACTCTGCTGGTCCCGATTGATGTAATTTCCTTCAGTAACTACAAACCTTTATACCTTTAATCTCCTCCAGGCGCAACCACAGTTTATTTCTATAACCTCTATGAGTGATAGAGTCATAGAGATGTACAGCACGGAAACAGACCCTTCGGTCCAACCCATCCATGCCGACTAGCTATCCCAACCCAATACAGTCCCACCTGCCAGGAGCCGGCACATATCCCTCCAAACCCTTTCTATTCATGTACCTATCCACATGCCTCTTAAATGTTGCAATTGTACCAGCCTCATCCTCTGCCATCTCATTCCATTCACGTATCACCCTCTGCGTGAAAAAGTTACCCCTTAGGTCTCTTTTATATCTTTCCCCTCTCACCTGAAACCTATACCCTCTAGTTATGGACTCCTCGAGCCAAGGGAAAAGGCTTTGTCTATTTATCCTAACCAAGCTCCTCATAATTTTGTAAACCTCTGTAAGGTCAACCCTCAGCCTCTGACATTCCAGGGAAAACTGCCCAAGCCTGTTCAGCCTCTCCCAATAGCTCAGATCCTCCAACCATGGCTCCATCCTTGTAAATCTTTTCTGAACCATTTCAGGTTTCACAACATCTTTCTGATAGGAAGGAGACCAGAATTGCATGCCTAACCAATGCCCTGTACAGCCGCAACATGACCTCCCAACTCCTGTACTCAAGACTCTGACCAATAAAGGAAAGCATACCAAACGCCGCCTTCACTATCCTATCTACCTGCGATTCCACTTTCAAGGAGCTATGAACCTGCACTCCAAGGTCTCTTTGTTCACCAACACTCCCTTGGATCTTACCATTAAATGGTATAAGTCCTGCTAAGATTTGCTTTCCCAAAATGCAGCACCTCTCTTTTGTCTGAATTAAACTCCATCTGCCATTTCTCAGCCCATTAGCCAATCTGGTCCAGATCCTGTTGTAATCTGAGGTAACCCTCTTCGCTGTCCACTACACCTCCAATTTTGGTGTCATCTGCAAACTTACTAACTGTACCTCTTATGCTCGATCCAAATCATTTGCGTAAATGACAAAAAGTAGAGGTCCCAGCACCGATCCTTGTGGCACTCCGCTGGTCACAGGCCTCCAGTCTGAAAAAAACAAGCATCCACCACCACCCTCTGTCTTCTACTTTTGAGCCAGTTCTGTATCCAGTTGGCTAGTTCTCCCTGTATTTCATGAGATCTAACCTTGCTAATCAGTCTCCCATGGGGAACCTTGTCGAACGCCTTACTGAAGTCCATATAGATCACATCTACTGCTCTGCCCTCATCAATCTTCTTTGCTACTTCTTTAAAAAACTCAATCAAGTTTGTGAGACATGATTTCCCATGCACAAAGCCATGTTGACTGTCCGGAATCAGTCCTTTCCTTTCCAAATACACGTATATCCTGTCCCTCAGGATTCCCTCCAACAACCTGCCCACCGCCGAGGTCAGGCTCACCGCTCTATAGTTCCCTGGCTTGTCTTTACTACCCTTCTTAAACAGTGGCACCACGTTTGCCAACCTCCACTCTTCCGCCACCTCACCTGTGACTATCGATGATACAAATGTCTCAGCAAGAGGCCAGGCAATCACTTCTCTAGCTTCCCACAGAGTTCTCGGATCCAACTGATCAAGTCCTCGATCCAACTTTAACCATTTCAAGACATCCAGCACTTTCTCCTCTGTATATCTGGGCATTTTGCAAGATGTCATCATCGATTTTCCTATCGTCTATCCCTTCCACATCATTTTCCACAGTAAATACTGATGTAAAATATTCATTTAGTATCTCCCCCATTTCTTGTGGCTCCACACAAAAACCACCTTGCTGTACTTTGAGGGGTCCTATTCTTTCCGTAGTTACCCTTAGTCCTTAATACATTTGTAAAAACCCTTTGGATTCTCCATAATTCTATTTACCAAAACTATCTCATGTCCCCGTTTTGCCCTCCTGATTTCCCTCTTAAGTATACTCCTACTTCCTTTATACTCTTCTAAGTGTTCACTCGATCTATCCTGACATTTGCTTCCTTCTTTTTCCTAACCAAACCCTCAATTTCTGTCGTCATCCAGCATTCCTTATACCTACCAGCCTTCCCTTTCATCCTGACCGGAATATATTTTCTCTGGACTCTTGTTATCTCATTTCTGAAGGCTTCCCTTTTCCCAGCCGTCCCTTTACCTGTGAACATCTGCCCCCAATCAGCTTTCTAAAGTTCTTACCTAATACCGTCGAAATTGGCCTTTCTCCAATTTAGAGCTTCAACTTTTAGATCTGGTCTTTCCTTTTCCATCACTATTTTAAAACGAATAGAATTATGGTCACTGGTCCCAGAGTGCTCCCCCACTGACACCTCCGTCACCTGCCCTGCCTTATTTCCCAAGAGTAGGTCAAGTTTTGCACCTTCTCTAGTAGGTACATCCACATACTGAATCAGAAAACTGTCTTGTACACACGTAAGAAATTTATCTCCATCTAAACCTTTAACACTATGGCAATCCCAGTCGATGTTTGGAAAGTTAAAATCCCCGACCTAATCTACCTATTATTCTTATAGAAAGCTGAGATCTCCTTACAAGTTTGTTTCTCAATTTCCCTCTGACTATTGGGGATCTATAATACAATCCCAATAAGGTGATCACCCGTTTCTTATTTCTCAGTTTCATCCAAATAATTTCCCTGGATGAATTTCTTGGAATATCATCCCTCAGCACAGGTGTAATGCTATCCCTTATCAAAATGCCACTTCACCTTCTCTCTTGCCTCCCTTTCTATCCTTCCTGTAGCATTTCTATCCTGGAACATTAAGCTGCCAGTCCTGCCCATCCCTGAGTCATGTTTCTGTAATTATAATGAGATCCCAGTCCCATGTTCCTAACCATGCCCTGAGTTAATCTGCCTTCCCTGCATTAAAATAAATGCAGTTTAATTTATTAATCCTACCATGTCCCTGCCTGCCCTGACTGTTTGACTCACTTCTGTTCTCAGCTGTAACTGTCTCAGATCGAGCTCCCAAAATCCTCCCTGTGATTGTTACCACGTCCCATCCCTGCATTCCTCCAAATCCGTGTAAAGTCCTCCCATTCCTAAAACCTGCCCTGTATCTGTCACCTGTTCCAGCTTCCACAACCCTCCCTATCTCTGTAAGACAACCCCCAACCCCCTTCCCAGTTACTACAGCCCGCTGTATCACTAAATGCCAGTAGTCACTATAATATCAGAGTAAGGTGTGAAAGCAGGAATACTGCACTGGGTCAGATGATCAGTCATGATCCAATTGAATGGTGGGACCGACTCTGTGGTTAAATGGCCGTTACATATTTGTGGGCGGCACGGTGGCACAGTGGTTAGCACTGCTGTCACAGCGCCTGAGACCCGGGTTCAATTCCCGACTCAGGCGACCGACTGTGTGGAGTTTGCACGTTCTCCCCGTGTCAGCGTGGGTTTCCTCCGGGTGCTCCGGTTTCCTCCCACATTCCAAAGATGTGCAGGTCAGGTGAATTGGCCATCTAAATTGCCCATAGTGTTAGGTAAGGGGTAATTGTAGGGGTATGGGTGGGTTTCGCTTCGGCGGATCGGTGTGGACTTGTTGGGCCGAAGGGCCTGTTTCCACACTGTAAGTCTAATCTAATCTAATACTCTTCTTTCCTGTGCTTCTCTGTGGACTTACCATCTCCATAACCTCCTTCAGTCTCCACAGTCATCCCAATTTTGTAAGCCCCTTCAGTCCCCACAGCCCTCCATATCTCCACAAACTCCTTCAGTCCCCATGGCTCTTCCTATCCATGTAACCTGAATCATTCCCCCCAAACGTCCCTAACTCCATAACCTCCAAAAGTCCCCACGACCCTCCCTATGTCCATAATCTCATCCAGACCCGACGACCCGATGCATTCAGAGTTACCTCCTTCAATCTTAGTGGGTGGCATGGTAGCACAGTGGTTAGCACTGCTGCCTCACAGCGCCAGAGACCCGGGTTCATTTTCCACCTCAGGCCACTAACTGTACGGAGTTTGTATATTCTCCCCGTGTCTGCGTGGGTTTCCTCTGGTTGCTCCTGTTTCCTCCCACAGTCCAAAAATGTGCAGATTAGTTGAGCTGGCCACGCTTATTTGCCCATAGTGTTAGGTGCAGGGGTAAATGTAGGGGAATGGGTCTGGTTGGGTGCGCTTCGGTGGTTCAGTGTGGACTTGTTGGTCGAAGGGCCTGTTTCGACACTGAAAGTAATCTAATCCCCATGATTCTCCTGATCTGTGCAACCTCCTTCAGTCCCAGCAGCCCTCCATATCTCCTTGGCCTCTTTCAGGCCCCACTGCACTCCCTATCTCCATAATGCCCTTCAGTCACCACTGCACTCTCTATGTCCATAATCTCATACAGTCCCCACATCACTCCCTATCTCCATAATGTACTTCAGTCCCCATGACCCTCCCTATTTCCAAAGCCTCTATTACCTGTTGAACCTGTAAGCTACCTTTTTCAGATGGATAAATAAAACTACCATAAACCATTCTGCTGCCAGTCTGAAACCAAGCAGTGTTCGTTAGTCTGACAGGAGGTTGGGTGCTGGAATGTATTAGAAAGGATATGTCAATAAACAATAACTGGACCCTTAGAAACACATTTAATAAAAACAAAATGTGTTTTTGAGACTGTAGGATTGTATTTTTATTGGTGTGAGTATAAATGGCAGGATAGATACGGGTGTAGGAGTGGCTGTACCGAGGAGACGGTTTATTTAAATTTTCAGAAACCTTTACACAAGTTTCAATAAGGGCTAAAGAGTAACTTGGTAGAGAATAGGGCACCTTAACCATCAGGAGGTGGGTGAGATATTAGACAAAATAGTCTTGTCAGAAGTTACTGTGGAGAAAGACACGGAAGTTCGGGAACTTGGGGAAATAAATAGCGATGTCTTGAAATGAATCCTCACCAGAGAAGAGAAAGTGCTGGAATCTTAAAACAAATAAAGACAGATCAATCCTCAGCAGCTCATTAGGTCTATCCTTGAATATTATGGGAAGCTAGGGAAGAGATTGCAGTGTCCCTTACAGAGATATTTATATTATCAACAGACACAGTGAGGTGTTGGAAGACTGGAGGGCGGCTAATGCTGTTTCATCACTTAAGGGCTGCAGGGAAACGTCAGGAAATTACAGTCCAGTGAGCCCAGTGCTGGGAAAGTTCTTGGAGGAGATTCTGAGAGAAAGGAGCTACATATATTTGGAACGGCAAGGGCTGATTCGAGATAGTCAGCATGGCTTTGTGAGTGGGAAACCGTATTTCACACACTCAATTGACTCTTTGAGGAGTTGGCCAAAAGCTAGGTAAAGGCAGAGCAGTCGACGTTGTCTACATGGACTTCAGCAAAGCATTTGACAAGGTTCCACGCGATGCAGAAAATCTTGTCAAGAGGAAGAAGGAAGCTAACCTAAGGTTGAGGAACCAAGGATCCGAAGCAGTGCTGTAGAGAGTTACATGGGGCAGCACGGTGGCTCAGTGTTAGCACTGCTGCCTCACAGCACTAGGGACGCGATTTTGATTCCAGCCGCAGGCCACTGACTGTGTGGAGTTTGCACATTCTCTCCATGTCTGCGTGGGTTTCCTCCGGTTTCCACCCACAGTCCAAAGATTAGCAGGTTAGGTGAATCAGCCATGCGTTGTTCAAGAAAGGGAATAGAGATAATCCTGGGAAATACAGACCTGTCAGTCTTCTTTCTGTGATGTGCAGGTTATTGGAGAGGATGCTGAGAGACAGGATTTATGATTCCTTAAAAAACCATAGTTTGATTGAGACAGTCAGCATGGCTTTGTAAGGGACAGGTCATGACTCACAAATCTTATTGAATCCTTTGAGAATGTGACAAAACACATTTATGGCTCATTGAGAAAGTACAGAGCATGGGATACAGGGAAACCTGTCTGTCTGGATACAGAATTCCTGGCCCATAGAAGACAGAGGGTGATTCCAGATGGAAAGCATTCAGCCTGGAACTCGGTGACCAGTGGTTTTCTGCAGGGAGAGGCTACAGGACCTCTGCTTTTTGTGATTTTATGAATGACTTGGATGTTTGAGTGGAAGAGTGGGTTAATAAGTTTCCCAATGACACGAAGGTTGGTGGAGTTGTGAATAGCGTGGAGGGCTGTTGGAGGTTGCAACCGGACATTGACAGGATGTAGAGCTGGGCTGAGAAGTGGCAGATGGAGTCAAATCTGGAAAAGTGTGAAGTGATTCATTTTGGAAGGTCAGACTTGAATGCAGAATATAGGGGTAAAGGCAGAATACTGGATAATGTGGAGGAACAGATGGATCTTGGATTTCATGACCAGAGATCCGTCAAATTTGCCACCCAAGCTGATAATGTTGTTCAGAAGAAATACGTTGTATCGGCTTTGATTAGCTGGGGCATAGAGTTTCAAAGCCTTGAGGTTATGCTGCAGCTTATAGAGCCCTGGTTAGACCCCACTTAGAATATTGTGTTCGGTTCGGATCCCCTCATTACAGGAAGGATGTGAAAGCTTTAGAGGAGGTGAAGAAGAGATTTACCAGGATGTTGCCTGGACTTGAGAGCATGTCTTATGAAGAAAGGTTGAGGGAGCTATGGCTTTTCTCATTGGAGTGAAGAAGGTTGAGGTGAACAAGGTGGTGTTAGGCATAGATAGAATGAATAGTGAGCTACCTCTTTATCCCATGGCATACATGGCCATTACAAGGGGGCATAATTTTAAGGTGACTGGAGGATGGATATGGGGAGAGTTCAGATGTAGGTTCGTTACACGGAGAGTGGTGGGTGGGTGGAACGGAACATTTACTAGACGTTTGGATAGACACATGGATAATAATAAAATAAAGGGTGTGTAGGTTAGTTTGATCTTACAGTCGGGTAAAAGGATGGCATGGCATCATGGCCGAAGGGTCTTGTCCTGTACTGTTCTGTGTTCTACGTTCTGTTTGGTAAACTGGGTAATAAGCTCAAATCAATGTAAAAGGATATGACATTCAGGAGGAGCTAGTCAACTGGATACAAAATTGGGCTTGATGGTAGGAGACAGAGGGTGATGGGAGACATGTTGTTTTTCTGACTGGATGCATGTGACCAGCGGGGTAGTGGGCCCACTGTTGTTTGTTATTTGGGTAAATGGTTTGGATGGGAAGTTTGGTTTCCTGGTAAGTAAGTTTTTCCAGTGATACTGAAACTGGTGGGAAAGTGGACAGTGAAAATGGTTATCTGTGATCCAAAGGATGAACAGTACTGATGTGATAGTGGGCTGAAGAATAGCAGATGGAGTTTAATTAGTTAAATGTGAAGTGTTCCATTTTGGTGAAACAAACCAGGATAGTTTGTACAGTTAATGTTCGGGCCCTGGGTAGTGTTGTCAGCAGTGACCCAGAGATGCAGGTAGACAGTTCTTTGAAAGTGGTGTCACAGGGAGACAGGCTGGTGAAGCAGGCATTTGGGATGGTTTCCTTCATTGGGCAGAGCATTGAGAGTAGGAGTTGGGATGTCAAGATGCTGCCTGACCTGCTGTGCTTCTCCAGCACCACTATAATCTAGACTCTGGTTTCCAGCATCTGCAGCCCTTGTTTTTACCATGTTGCATCTGTACAAGACACTGGTGAAGTCACCGTAAAAGCATTGCTGATATGTAGGAAGAACTCATCAGGTTCACTTACCTCCCTTAGTGAAGAACATCAGACATTCTAACCTGGTGTGGTCTGCATGTGACTCCAGACCCACAGCAATATGGCTGACTCTGAGCTACCCTCGGGGCAATTCGCAGTGGGACAAAGAATGCTGGTCCAATCAGTAAAACCTACATCGCATGAATAGATAAAGATACATGTGTCCCTCCCGACCTCTAAAAACCCCTCCATCTGCAGCAATCCCTACTGGCCTTGTAACACCGTTCAGGCCCTGACCACTCTCTGTAACACTCTCACCACTGCCAGCACCTTCACTTCTCCCTGTGCCTATTGTGTCATTAAACCCTGACAATGATTCCCCTTCCCACCAACCTCCTCCTGCTACCAGACCCAATGCAATCTCTTTAACATTTACTCCTAAAACACTTGCACTTCAGGATTGTGAGTGCTTTGTGGTTATCTTCTCAGCCTGATAATCTAACATGATCCATTTTGTCCTGAGTGAGGGACAGGTGGGAATTTCTTGCTGAGGTTTGATCAGTTTCAAAGGAATGCCCTTTTGTAGAATATTTTTCACTGTCCCTTTAAATGTTTTCCACTGTTCATTTACAGACACATATTTCAGTTTGTTTAGCCTGTTTATCTTGGTCAGTTCTCCTCTCAACCTCATGTAACTGGCTATTTTGTTTCTAGTTGTAATTTGACCTTTCTGTAATTCACTTTAAAACTTTATATTTCTTTAAACTGCACTTTATCAAGATTTGCCGGAGGATCTATCCCAGTGACATTGCTCATTCACTAAGTTTCATCACACAACGGTCGCTCTGAGATAGTTATGTCCGTAGCAGTTGCACAATGTGTTATTCAAAGAAACACTAAAAAAGAATTCTACAATCTCATCTTCGAACATCACTCTTGTCAGTATGATTGTCAAGATTATATGAATGTTGAAGTTTCACTAAATTATCACAATACCTTTACTATAAGTTCCAGTGAGTTCCTGTTTAATGCAGTGATGAGCAATGAAATGCTGTTAGGTGGCTAATTCTCTTCTGTTCCTTGTGTCCTTGGCAAGTAGTAGCCAGAACTTACATTCAGACTGACTCTCCTTCATGATCTGAGACCAACTGCTTTCTCTGTAATGCCTTTGTTATCCATTATTGTTAGTGTTACCCATTTTGCCTGAGTTTCTGCAAGGTTGTGAACTATTGAATATTTATTTTCCACCATTTGTTCGCCCTGTAACCACATCTCTCTGGTGTTTTAAATCTCTTTCACCTCTGTGTCACAAATCCATCCACCTTATTGAAGAGACTTTGTCCATTCCAAAAAAAACATAACTTACTCTTTCCCACAATTTCCTGTCACAAATCGATTCTCTGATATATAGTTTTAGTTAAACTCTGTCTCATCCTGTTCCTTTCTGCTTGTCTACGGCCTCAGTCCCCATGCTGTTCTGATGTGTCACCTTTTCTCTTTAGATTTGGAAAGCTCCTTTCAACTGAACCCTGTCCGTGCATCCTCTCTGTCCTCTCAATACTAACAAAAGCCAAAACACTATGCCTTCTTAACAACCCTGTCAATCTGGGTAGCAACTTTCACTGATCTGTTTACATGGATACCGAGATCTCTCTGCTCATCTGCACTCCCAAGAATCTTATCATTAGCCCAATACTTTGCATTCCGATTACTCCATCCAAAGTGTATCACCTCACACTTGTCCACATTAAACTCCATTTGCCACCTCTTATCCCAGCTCTGCATCCTATCTATGACTCTCTGCAACCTGCTACATCCTTCGTCACTATTCACAACTCCACTGACCTTAGTGTCATCCACAAATTTACTAACCCACCGTTCTACGCCCTCATCCAGGTCATTTATTAAAATGACGAACATCAGTGGACCCAACACCGACCCTTGCGGTACGCAGCTAGTAACTGGACACCAAGATGAACATGTTCCATCTACTACAATCCTCCATTTTCTTTCAGCAAGCCAATTACTGATCCAAACTGCTATGTCTCCCACAATCCCATTCCTCTGCATTTTGTATAATAGCCTACTGTGGGGAACCTTATCGAACGCCTTGCTGAAATCCATATATACCACATCAACCGGTTTACTCTCATCGACCTGTTGGGTCACTTTGTCAAAAAAACACAATAAGATTCGTAAGACACGACCTACCCTTCACAAAACCATGCTGACTGTCCCTGATCAGATTATTATTTTCTAGATGGTTATAAATCCTATCTCTTATAACCTTTTCCAACACTTTACCAACAACTGAAGTGAGACTCACTGGTCTGTAATTACCAGGGTTCTCTCTACTACGCTTTTTGAACAAGGGAACTACATTTGCAATCCTCCAGTCCTCAGGCACTATTCCTGTAGACGATGATTTGAAGATCAATGCCAAAGGCTCGGCATTCTCTTACCTTGCTTCCCAGAGGATCCTAGGATAGATCCTATCCGGCCGAGGGGACTTGTCTATTTTCATACTCTACAGTATTTCTAATACCTCTTCCTTGTGAACCTCAATCTCTTCTAGTCTATATGCAAGTATCTCTGCATCTACCTCAACAACATTTTCATCTTCTATAGTGAACACTGTCGGAAAATATTTATTTAGTGCTTTACGTATCTCCTCTTGCTCCACCCACAACTTCCTACTATTATCCTTGATTGGCCCTAATTTAACTCTCGTCATTCTTTTATTCCTGACATATCTATGGAAAGCTTTAAGGTTAACCCTGATCCTATCCGGCAACACATTCTCATGTCTCCCCCTGGCTCTTCTGGGCTCTCTTTTTAGGCCTTTCCTGACTTCCTTGTAACCCTCAAGTGTCCTAACTGAGTTTTCACATCTTTTCCGAACATAAGCCTTCTTCTTCCTCTTGACCAGTTATTCCACTTCCTTAGTAAACCACGGCTCACGCGTTCTATGTCTTCCTCCCTGCCTGACAGGTACATACTTATCTAGGACACACAGAAGCTTTTCCTTTAATAAGCTCCACATTGTTAATGTGCTCATCCCCTGCAGTTTCTGTCCCCATTCTACGCTTCCTAAATCTTTCCTAATTGATTGTAATTTCCTTCCCCCCAGCTGAACTATTGCTCGGTGGAGTACACCTATCCCTTTCCATCACTAAAGTAAACCTGACAGAATTGAGATCACTGTCTCCAAAGTGCTCATCTACTTCCAAATCTAACACCTGGCCAGGCTTGTTACCCAGTACTAAATCTAACGTGGCTTCGCCCCTTGTAGACCGGTCTCCATACTGTGACAGGAAACCCTGCTGCATACACTGGACAAAAACTGACCCATCTATAGTACTCCGTACTGTAGTGATCCAAGTCAATATTTGGATAGTTGAAGTCCCCCATGACAACTACCCTGCCTCTCTCACTCCTATCAAGAATCATCTTTGCTATCCTTTCCTCTACATCTCTGGGACTATTTGGAGGCCTATAGAAAACTCACAGCATGGTGACTTCTCCTTTCCTGTTTCTAACCTCAGCCCATACTAACTCAGTTAACGAGTCCCCAAACATCCTTCCTACAACTGCAATATAGTCCCTGATCAACAATGCCACACCTCCCCCTCTTTTACCATCTTCTCTGTTCTTACTGAAGCATCTGAATCCTGGAACCTGCAACAGCCATTCCTGTTCCTGCTCTGTCCATGTCTCCGTAATGGCCACAACATCGAAGTCCCAGGTACCAACCCACGCTGCCAGTTCAACCACTTTATTTCGGATGCTCCTCGCGTTGAAGTACACACACACTTCAAACCAGGGTCACGCTTGCCAGTGTAAGATAATTGATTTTGGAACTCCCTACTCTCAACCAGTTTATTCAGATAATTGATTATTCAATTAATCGATTCAATGCCTTTCCTCTAGGGCTCGGGGTTTTTGGTAATGTCTAGTCCCCGTTGAGGTGACTAGGCAGCAGCAAACCACGCGTGAGTTCTCAGCCCCCCCCCCCAGCTCACAGAAACCCCCCGCTACTCACCCCCAAACCCTTCCACCACCGCCTCCACCCGCCCTCAAACTGATCCAACACTGACCCACGCCTGCCCCACCACCAAAACCGTCCATCGCCAGCCGCCCCACCCCCAAACCCATCCAACATCACCCTCAGTCCGCCCGCAAATCTGTCAACCACTGCCCCCACCCGCCTCCAACCGTGCCTCCCCGCCAGGTCCCAAACCCGCCCAACCCACCGTTCGCGCCCATAACCCCGGCTGCACTGTCCACTGTGTGCCCCTGCCCCCATCATCTCCTCCCCCTCGTGGGCAGCAGGAGTAGACATCAGCAGTAAGACAGCTGCTGCCTTTGGTGTTTAGATCTCCAAATAGCGCATGAACACATGCGCGCACACATACACACACACATACACACAGCCACACACACAAATTGTCACTGCAACATTTCGAAAAGTTTTGCCTCTGCACTGTACAGGACAAAGTTTGAGAGACTATCTGGGGAAGGGAAGTTTAACATTGACCCCTATATAGAACTCCAGGCTAAGTGTTGGGAGAGGGTGGGAGATCAGTCATTTGGAGATGGTACCTGGGCTCGATGTCCGGGACTGTTCTCGGCAGCATTTCAGTCAGCTGAGATCGGTTTGAATCAGTGTGAACAAAAACAAACACAGATCAGGGTTGAAACAGCTCTTTGATGTCATGTTTCTATCAGGACCTCGAGATCTCCTTCAGATAATTCGATATTCGGAAAATTGATATTTGGATAATCGAGGACCCTCTGTGTTTGGAATCGCTAGATTTAGAAGCGCTGGGGATCATTCTAAAATATGAAAGACTGAATCAAAACTTGTTGTATATTTCATTTCATGACACTGCCATCCTGGTGCTATAAATTCTGTGTCCTATGACTGTGCTCCACAACCACCTGATGAAGAAGCAGCACTTCGAAAGCTCCTGCCTCCAAATAAACCTATTGCACCTCTAAGCTGGTGTTGTGTGATTTTTTAACTTTGCCCATCCCAGTCCAACACCGGCATGTCCAAATCATGGGTCAGTCTGTTTGAAGGGAAAGGAATAACTGGCAAATGGGAGGCTTTTAAAAGTGTGATCTCAAGAATCCAGTATGTCCATGTTAGGGTGAAGGGAAAATCCCCTACAACCCTTCCCACTTTGAAACTGTCTCCATTCAAATTACTCCCTTCTGGAAAATCTGTCAGACTCCCCACCCTCCATATCTAGCTAATCTGCAGAGCCTAAACCTTCCTGTATCTATAAACATCTTCAGCCACGAGTACCGTCCATATCTCTGTTTGTTCCTCCAGTCTATACAACCCACTTTATATTTGTAATCTGCTTGATTTGCCTAAAACATTCCTGACTGTGTAAACCGCTCCATCCGATCAATATCCTTATCCTTGTCAACTGGCCCATCCCTCCCAACCTCCCCATCTCCATGAACTCCTGCAAGCCATACAGCGCTCCGCACTTCTGTTACCTCCTCTGGCTCTGTGGTCCTCCCTCCCTGTGAAACTACCTCCAATCTCCATACCCATCCCAGTCTGGGTCATCTGTCCAGATCAGGCCCTTGGTGTTTCTGGTACCTCTGGCACTCCGAGCAAACCTTCATAATTGTGTCTATTCATTCAGATCGCATCCTGTCCAGCCTCAGAAAACCTCTTCCTGCCATTGTAACCCTCCCTGTTTGTATCACAGAACAGTACAGCACAGTTTCTCCTGTAAGCACATCTTTCTGGTGATCAAATCTTTCCGCTACTTTGACAATTCCAAAAAAAAACTGTGATTGATATTTTCCCAGAATTTCCTGTCAGAGCCTAATTCACTGTCCCTTCCTGTTCCTTTCTGCTTGTCTTCAGCCACATTCCATGCAGTTCTGATGATTCACCTTTTCTCTTTGGATTTGGAAAGCTCCTTTCACCTGAACCCTGTCCCTGCACCCTCTCTGTCAGTTTAAAGCCCTGTTCATAAACCTATCAACATGATTGGCCAGGACACTGCTCCCAGTAGTGTTGTTTTTAATTCACTCGTGGGATGTTGCAATCTCTGGCTGGCCAGCATTTCATGCCCACCCCGAGCTGCCCCTGAGCTGAGTGCCTTGCCAGATCATTCCAGGGGGCAGTTGAGAGACAACCAACTTGCTCTGGGTCTGAATCCATATGTAGGCCGGACTGGCAGCCCATAACAGATTTCCTTACTTAAAGTAATAAGTAGTCAGATGGGTATCCCTGCTACCGGCATTAAATTCTGGATGAACAGTTGAGTGAGAGTAAGACTAAGCCATTGCCTGGTCCACTGACTGCTCCCTCATCCCTGAGTACTGCTCCCAGTGCACCTTCCTTCTGACCGTGGTTTGATCCTGATACCTTCCTGCACTCTGGTGCTATCACTCAGTATCTCTCCATGTGGTATCTGTCACTGTGAGGATCTAATTGCTGTCGGTGACTGCACCTTTTGCCGTTACTCCAGATCCTGAGCCAACAGTGTTCTCCATTCCAGAGAGACGGGCAGCACAGGCCTGGGATGGAGACTGGGATTTTCCAGATCTCTGTGGGACTCAGTGCCATTCTCCGTGTGTAACCCTCACTACATCAGTCTAATTTCCCATTCCGTCTGTTTCTCTGTCTCCTCTAGGTGCTCAGGATGCCCCTGACTCAGCAGAATTCCCCGAAGCTCCTGTTTATTTATGTCAGCCAGGATTCCCTGATTGGACCAAGTTCACAGTTCCAATCAGGGAACACATATTAATGAGGTATACCTGGCTTATCCTATTCCAATCACTATAGAAACACTCCACGTATCTCTAACGTTCATTAACACTTACAAATCTCCTCTTCTCTGAAAGCTCCTCCAGTTCCGCCAACACTGTCTCTGTCAAATTCCCCAAGGAAAGTCCTGTCCCTTTCAGTAGACCCTTCTGTTACCAATCTCCTGCAGGACCAGTACAAGCTTTACTTTCTGTTTTCTGCGAACTCTTGATCTCAACGTCCTCCACCCAGAACGTCTCTTACTAATCTCTCACCGCTTCCAAAAACTCGATCGCCGTTTGATTGTGATCTTCTCCATAAGGAGGAAGGGGGTTTTGAAGCAGGGAGCTTCATAGGGCATGGAGACCTTTACACAAATAGGAATGTTTGTAGAAACCAGTGCGTTTACAGAAGTGGGAAGGGTCATAGAAGGATGTTCCAGAGACTGGCAGTTTGTTGGTCCAGTGGACAGAATGTTTATTTCTGGTGCAGAGACAGGGAGAGCTATATTATGTGATAAATTGTTCCGGTAACATTTTTATCAGGTTTTAGGGAGGGTTTCGCTCTACAAGGCTCTTGTAGCCAGAATATTGATCTGGCTGATCTAGCTCCACTTTCACTTCAACTAAAACCTAAAACTATTCTTGTCTTTGTAATCTCCTTCCGCCTCTAGAACAACCCATAACTCTGTAATATCCCCCAGCCTTCATATACCTTCCTATCTCTGTAACCTCCTGTGGACCCTACAGCCATCGTGGGCTCTACACTTGCTGACATCCCTGAATTCATTACGACCGTTTCAAAAAGACCAATGAAATGGTAGCTTTAAAAAGTATGAACCAGGTCAGGTATCTCTGTCATTATGGAGATGTGGCTGCAGTGGGACCACGACTGAGAACTGGATAATCAAAGGTTTCACTATTTGTACAGGAAGCACAAAAACGTCATCACAGTGAAGTACATTGTTTATAAAGAATAGGAGCAGTATTATTGTGATGCTAATCAATTTACACACTGCTCCTCCCTGCCCTCTCCCCTCATCCCTGTGTATTGATCCTGCCAGATATTGGTAACCTTTGAAAACTTCAGAAAATAGCCCAGTATAGAGGAGGTCACTGTCTGCATTGGACATGAAGTAACGTTTTCTAAAAGTCCTAGTTCTGTCTCCCGAAGACTATAGGCCTTCAGCTGCAGATCCAGGCACCTTTGTATAATGGTTTGAGACTTTCTGCCTGTAATCTGCTTCCATGAGTGACTCCCAGATCCCTACCATACTCTGAGTGAAATAGCAACTTGCCTCACCACTTCTCTAATATTTCAACCAATTATATTTGTGTCTTTGTTCAATCCGGATGCAGCAGTTTCAAGTTCTTTCTAACCGCTTGTCTGTCACTCAATAATTGCTCCTGAGGGTGTTTAACTTGTCCTCTGCACATATGGGAAAACAGTTTATGGTGGTCAAGCCATTGACTCATAATCTAGAACCACAGAAATATAGTCTGTTGTTATCCCATGAAGGAAATTGGTGGAATTTAAAAACACCCATTGTGATTTATTATAAAAACCCATCTGCTTGACTCAAGTCCTTTCGTGAAGTCAATGTGTGTCATGCTTCACTAGTCAGGTTTCCGTGTGACTTTGGTGAGGAACATGTGGGTGTACTGTACCTTGAGGAGAATTAAAAACCAGCAATAGCCACCTGACAGCACCAAGTGTTCGGAAAAATAGATATAATGTAACATTTGGTCGAACAACTCATTTAGCTCATTGTCTCGAGACAAAAACATATTCAGCCAAATAGTTTAAATTATACCCGAAAGTACCCACCTCCAATCAAGTTTGAATTTAATATATTGGCAATCTTAAAAGCTAATGACACAATCCGATGGTTTGGGATTCAAGACTGTGAAAAATTGAACAGTTCAGAGGAGAACTGCCAAGCTATCAGCAGGCGAAGACTGCCTGAAGAATAGCTCTCCTATTGATGAGTAACTAGTGAAGCAGAATCCACAAGAAAGAAAGAAGACAGGAATATGGAGAAGAACCAAAAGCTTCCTGGTTTTGAGATAAGTAGTTTTGTTTTGTAAATATTAATTAGAAGTCTTATCGGACAAGTATTGTAGAGGGGGAAGGTCAAAGACAGGTTAGAGGAAGAAGTTGTAAATTGTCGTTTGTTTATTATTCTCTGTTATACTTTAAGAAATAAAGTTGGTAATTTTTACTTTAAATTGTTTTGGACTTTAGAATTATCACAGATTACTGCATGGGATTAATCTTTTCTCTGTTGCTGGTTTTAATTGAGCAAGAGAATGTATCCTGTGTTGTAACCCTACAAACCTACAGCAATGTGTTTTAGTCTTTACTGTCCTGTGGAACAGCTGAACCAGCCACTCACTTCAAGAACAGCATCACATGCTGCCCTGACCAGGGCTGCATACATCCTATGATAGATGACCAGAAGTAAAGATAGCTCCCTTCCTCGTTTCCTGTATTCCTACAGCTCATTTCCATTCAAGTAGGTGATCATCCCCTATTTTGGGTGTATTCAATCTCATTGAAATACTCCCCGAGAGTGATGCACATCTCCATAACATCTCTGGTGCTGCCTTTATTGATGCTGTCATACAGTTATAATGAACTTATAAATTCCATGTCAGTCTTAGGGCATAGAGAAGAAATGGTGTTTTGTGGCACAGGAAAGAACCGGCAATGCATAAGTGAGAGAAGGGAATTATTACGAACACCCCTGAGAGTATTGTTGAGGCAGGATTTGGGGTACTGTAGATTGACTTTCTCTCACATTTCACCAGACTAATCCCTGAGATGATGGCACCATGAGCAGTGAGTGAAGCTCAGTGAGTGAATAAGAGGTGATTGCATGAACCTTCAGGGGGATGGACAATCACACATGATTCTCTAAACAGATACTGTTATGGTGATAAATTCAATGACTTTTTTTCACTTGGGTTACATGATTATCGATAGTTTACGAGCCTTTGAGAACGAACGACCCAACCACCCCCACTCCCTATTTCAATTGAGACAGAGAGAGGGGTCCAGGTTTTTGAATAAAATCTCCCAACATTACTACAGTCCAATTGGTGCGTTATCCTGCAATGAACGTCCTGTTATCCACAATCCTGACAGCAGCTGCAATACCTTCATTATAATAGAGTTAACTCTTCCCTGCAGCTTCTGACCTCCATGGAGAACATGGGTGTGTCTTCTCGGAGATGGAAGATGCCTCCTTGAGACTTGATACAAAATGGTTGACTTGCCTCCTCACTGCCAGAAAATTGTGTTAAAGTAGCACACGTTCTACAAACAATGGAACCATGATTAACATCATGGAGTCCTCTATCAGTGCAGTCTTGGTTTCATTAGTTAGTCATGTTGGCGTATCACTGAAACCCTCCTGTTACTGTATAACTATCTCATGGGGCTGAATAGCCTCCTCGTGGTCTCATGGATGAGATTTAAGTGTTTGATTGGCCTCTGCCTGTTCCTGTTTAACAGCTCGATGTACTAACCAGACCCCTTCTCTTCCTGTGGAACAGGCAGGAGGATTGAATGGGCTGTCCCTCTTCTTGTTTAGTAGTTTCAACTGGTTCAATGGTTTTCACATATCCGTGTGTAACCAGCTTGAGATGCTGAATGAGCTCCTCTTTTAACTGTGGAAATGTGCAGTGTCTGGAAGCACTGTTACATGAATGTTACTGACACTTTAACAGCACAAACCTGAATGTTGTCCAGGTCTTGCTGCACATGGACACAGAATGGCTCAGGAGCCGCTGGGGGACAAAATATTCTGAACATTGTGTGATCTTCAGTCATCATCCCAACTGTCATATGTGAAAGTCTGGAGGGACTGAATGAATCCTGTGTTACTGTGGACCAGGTATTTGAAGTAAGTGGGCTCCATCTGCTCCTTGCAGGAGCTGTGAGGCGTTGAATGGAGCATAGGAACATAGGACTGAGCAGCAGGAGTGGGCTTTTAGACACTTTGTCACCGCTCCACCATGCATAGACATCATTGGTGATGTGATTGTGGTCTCAGTAGCATTTTGCTGTCTGTATACCATTTTCCTCAATTCATTTGCCTGTCAAATGTCACCAAAAACAACTTTGAATAAATGCAAACATCTAGGCACCATAAACTTCTGAGGAAAAGAATTTTCACTTGAACAGCCCTTTACAAATTTCTCATTTGTGTTCCAACCAATGTTGGAGGGTCACTGTTTCCTTTTCAAGTCCCACTCCTCCACTTGTGACACCAATCTTAAACGTAACCAGCTTATAGAGGTGGCCAGTGATGTGTGTCTCAGAGTAGGTCAATTTCTAGAAAAATATAAGACACAGAAAATTGAAATCATAACAAATGGCAAAATGATAGAGTGCCCCAAACGTTATTCTGCTTTGAAATTATTCTGCTCAGACAAGAAACTGGTAATTGGATTTTCTTTCTGGAACAGTTGGATTTGGCTGAATTCCCTTTGTTTCAGGTCGTGGAGAGATTCCATTGAATCCTTACCAGGAATCCTTCACAAGTGGTACAGATAACTCGGGGATGTTA
Source organism: Hemiscyllium ocellatum (assembly GCF_020745735.1). NCBI lineage: Eukaryota > Metazoa > Chordata > Chondrichthyes > Orectolobiformes > Hemiscylliidae > Hemiscyllium > Hemiscyllium ocellatum. The sequence continues at coordinate 48,114,730 of NC_083433.1, read as the reverse complement.
TGGTCTCACACTTTGCTATGGGGCGGAACAAAGTAAGAGAGAGAGAGATCAATTGGCTGCTGCTTCTCAGGCAGGGAACATTTTTTATCCCTCTCTATGTTGAAGCATGTACTAGTGTCAATTGAACACTAAACTGGTCCAGATGTGCTCTCCTGAAGTATTCTCAGGAAAACCTGATTACAGATTATAGGCAAGTGTGTCATTGCTCTTGTACACAATTCCTTTCGATCGCAAAAAAAGTCCACATTTTTTATAATTTGATGACATGCTTACATGTGTCTGTGTAAGTTGTAAATATTGATAGGTGTCTTCATAGTATGTGTGCTAATATCAATACATATTTTTCTTAAAATTTATTCTCTAGCTTTAGTCTCCCTGACAGGAGATAATATGCTGAAAATGTGCTGCTGGAAAAGCGCAGCAGGTGAGGTAGAACCAAAGAGCAGGAGAATCCACGTTTCGAGCATGAGCCCTTCTTCATGCATGATTCATGAAGAAGGGCTCATGCCTGAAAGATCGATTCTCCTGCTCTTTGGATGCTGCCTGACCTGCTTCGCTTTTCCAGCAGCAGATTTTCAGCTCTGATCTCCAGCATCTGCAGTCCTCACTTTCTTCTAAGAGATAATATACATCCAGCTGATACACTTTTCAGAAAGTCATGGATGGTTCAAGAGTATTTCTCAGCTAAGATCAAAACTGATAATTCCCCATAAAAAAAAGGCCGGCATTCCAGGAATGAGTAAAGGGAAACCTCTTTGAAAATCTTCGAAAATAATTATTTTTTTAAATTTTAGTTTAGGGGATCAATCCTGCGCACAGTACATCGGTGTGGTCTCAGCAATGCCCCGTGCAGATGCAGTAAAACACTCCTGCAATTAAACCTGATACCTTTTGCCAAAAACAGCATCATTCCACTTACCTTCCAAATCACTTGCTGCATCTGACTTCATATGATTCATGTCGCAAGAACATGGAAACCTCCTGTATCACAGAGTTCAGCAATCTCTCTCCATTTAAATTGTTAACCATTGTTTCAACATTCATGCCAAAATAGACAACTTACCTTATGTTATTTCTGCTGAAGGTTTGCTCACTAACTCTGTCTGACTGTATCACATTGCAGACTCACTACCTCCATTTGACGACACATTGAATGACCATCTTGGTGTACGAGCAAATTGAGCTCCATGCCATTCCCTCCCCTTCCTCCAGATCTTTGATACAGATTGTTGATCATTGATGACCCCACAGTGATCCCTGAGGCACTCCATCAGTTACAACTTTGCAGCCTGAAAATAAACATTCGTCTCTACTCTCTGCTTCCTGTTAGCGACAGCTTCCCTGTTACTGTGTATCCATTCAGGCAGGCTTAATGGCCTCCTCCTGTCCTGTGTCATATACCTCAACGAGCTGAATTACTTCATTGTATGTTCCTGTGTAATTCCGTAGATGGGCAGAATGGTGTCCTCCAGTCTCATTGTAACGATTCTAGAATGTAACTGCCTTGAGGGGTGGATTGAGCAACTACACATGGTGAGGGACAGCAGTATAACTTTTTAACAGTCTCGAGGGTGGATTGAGGAAACAAAACATGGGATAGGGGCAGCAGGGCTATTTGACTGTACCATTCAGAATGCTCATGGCTGCTCCGAGTGTGTCTGATCATCCGTCTCCTGTCTGTTCCTAATAAACATTGACACTCCTGTCCAGTAAAGATCAGTCGAGCTCAGCCTTGAATATCTTCAATAACCGAGATTTCACTGCTCACTGAGGATGAGGACACCACAGGTAGCACAACACTAAAGTGAAACGGACGTCCTTATTTCATTGTGGGACCCGTTATTTTAAAACTGTGTTAACTGAACAACAAATAACCACCTCTTTTCAGACATAAGACAGAATAATTAGGAATAAACATAAATCATTCCGGACTCCAAACCTGTCCCACATTGTCACTGAACCTGTCCAATCAAATATGTATCAAACGAGCCTCTGCTGCTGTCTCGGGAAGAGAATACCTGATAGAATACACCACATGAGCATGAAAAAAGGAGCATAATGAGGCTATTTCACCCATCGAGTCTGATATGCCATTCAATAATTTCTTTTATTATCCTCAACCTCATTCTCCTGCCTCCCACTGAGAATCATTTATCCCCTTATAAATCAAAAACTTATCTATTTGTGTCTTAATGACACTAGTGTTTGTGTCTGTGTGTGCATGTGTGTTCATCCGCTTGTCATCTGTGCATTTGTGTATCTACGTCTGTCTTTCTGTGTATCAGCCTGTGTATTTCTCTCTGTGTTTGTGTCTATTTATGTATGACTCTATATGCCTGTGTGTGTTTCTACATGTATGCATGCCTATCCCCCGTCTGTATTGTGCTTGTTCGTATATTGGGGTGTTTACCAATATTTCTGTGTATTACTGTATCTGCATCTCTGTGCAGTGATGTTTCTGTGGTTTTCTGGGGGGAGTGAAAGGACTGTCGTTGGAACTGCCAGTGGGTTTAAAGTGAGAATTGTCTTTCACTGAACATTGCTCCTTAATCGGTCAGTGAGACATGGATGTTTCAGAATCTCCACGTGAGGCATCCCAGTCCACTCCATCTTGTACTAGTGTCCTCCCCACATGGCAGGGTTAGACAGATGAGGGAATGGATATTGGGAACTCCACTACACAGCTTGGCCATTTCTGTCATATTCCAGGCTGTTTCTCTTGGAATGGGAGAAAGGGAGGGAGGGAGTGAGGGCAGGAGTGGGTGGCCCTACTGTTATTGCTGGTGGAGGTGCGGCTGGGGGGAATTTTGAGGTGTCCGAAATGAGTCAGTCAGCAGTTTTGAATCTATATAGTATTATTAGTGCGGGGTGTATTGCATAGGTGACAGAGAAAGTGTCGGAAGGAAGTTGCTGAATTCAATAGTGAGAGTGGTAGTACCTGAGCCTTGTTTGGAGAGAGAGCATGAGGATTGTCTGGGGGGTAGGTGCTATTACAGGTATACACTGAGTGTGAGGGAGCAGAGAGAATACAGCGACCTTGTCCTGTATTAATGGGCATTTCTTCAGATCATCTCAGCGTCGAGGTGAGCCTCCCCAAATGATTTGTACAAGTCTAGCACTATGAATGACAAAGATGTGTCCCTCAGCTTCCACAGAATCAGTTTGGGTAGAACTTACAAATGGGAAGGAGAAGCAAATATTAGTGTGTCATATATCGAAACCAAACTGCTAGAGAAAATCTCAGCATCACATGCTCTGGAAATTAGATAGGCAAGTATTGTGGATACCGCAGTCTTACTGGATTGTCTCAAGTTACATCTAAACTGCATTAACTAAGTGATTGCTGAGGCTGTGTAAAATAAATCCCGTAAGTGTATATGAGGTGGGTTGAAGAGTATGTTGTGAAGCAAACTAGAGAGCAGGTTATTTAGGATTTGGTGTTGTGTGGTCAGAAGGACGAATTAATAACCTTGTACTGAAGCAGCTTTTAAGGAATAGTGACGTTAATAAGGTGGAATTTACACGGTGTCTGCATACAATATAGAAGGCTTGATCATTCTGGCTAAACATCATGGCTGCCTGGAGGCTAGAGGATCAAGTTAGCTCCAGTGAATTGGGAAAGTACAATATAACATTCAGTGGGAGGCAAGCAATGTTTGCTCGAGTCATAGAGTCAGACAGCACGGAGACAGATTCTTTGATCCAAAATAGTCCATTCCAACAAAATGTCCATCCACGCGAAGCCCACATCCCTGCCATTGCCCTGTATCCTTCTAATACTTTCCTATCCGTATATTTGGCCAAATGACTTTTAAAGGTGGTGAAAGTAGCCAACTCAATCTCTTCCACTGGCAGCTCATTCCATCTGCGCAATAAGTTCCCTGTGTAAAACTTTCTTCCTCAGGTTCCCTTTTATTCTTTTCCCTCTGGCCTTAAACTGATTCCCTCTAGTCTGTGATTGCCCTACCCTGGGAAAAAAAAGACTGAGTTTATTATTCTGACCATGTCTGTCATGATTTTACACACTTATATCAGATCCCCCTAAGTCTCATACACGCTAAAGTAAAAAGTCCTGGCTTGTCCAACTTCTCCTATAACTCAGATCATTGTGACGGCAACATCGTTGTAAATTTGTCCTGCACTCTTTCCAACTTAATAGCATCTATGACTCGAACAAACATTGCTTGCCACCCAGTGAACAAAACTGAACATTACCTTGCCAGTATGGCCTCACCAGCATCCTGTATAGCTGCAATGTAACTCCCTAATTTCGATACTCAGTGATATACACTGATGAAGGCCAATGTGCCAAAAGCTTTCTTCACTGCCCTGTCTACCTCTGAATCATCTTTCAGAGAACCATGCACCTGAATTCCAAGGTCCCTCTGTTCCACTACACACCTTTGGACCCACCCTTTCATCATGAAACTCCAAACTTGATTTGACTTGTCAAAATGCATGAACTTTCACTGATCTATATTAACATCCATTTGACACTGCTCAGCCCACTTCCCCAGCTGATCAAGGTATTGCTGTAATTTCTAAATTTCTGATAACCTTGCTCACTCTGCATGATGTTGCCTATTTTAGTCTCATCTTCATACTTAAAAATCATGCCTGTACATTCTCATCTAAATCATAGATATATGTAACATCTAATGTTTCCAGCACTAGCCCCTGAGCCATTCCAATAGTCACAGATCTCCAGTCTGACCAGCATTCTTCCAGTATTACCCTCTGCTTCCATGAAGCCAGCTTTGTATCGGATCTTCCAGTTCCCCCTCAATTCCATATGATCTAACCTTCCAGAGCAGGGTACCATGTGGAAGCTTACTGAAGGCCTTATTGGAATCCAACTAGGCTATGTATACCACACTGCCCTCCTCAACATTGCTGGTCACTTCATCAAAGAACTCCAACAAATTTGTGAATCATGATCTCTCATGCGCAAAGCCGTGCTGAATTTGATGAAGGGCTTTTGCCCGAAACATCGATTTTCCTGTTCCTCGGATGCTGCCTGACCTGCTCTGCTTTTCCAGTGCCATTTTAATCTTACTCCGAACCATACCTTGTCGTTCCAAATGCATGTATATCCAATCTCTCTGAACCTTCTCAAATAACTTACCTACTAGATTTTAAGTTTACTGGCTTTTAGTTCCCTTTGTAGCCTTTCTTGAATAAGGGTTTATCTCTGTAGCCTTTCTTGAATAAGGGTTTAGCATTTGCTACCCTCCAGTCATCCAGGACCTCAGTCATTGGCCAGCGATGATGGAAAAAAACCAACCAGGGCACCTGCAATTTCTTCTCTATCCTTCTGCAGTGTTCCTGAATATATCTGGTCAGGACCAGGAGTTTTTAGAAATACTGCAAAGTCTGAAAAATATGTCTATGTATTTCAGGTACAAACACCAAAGAAAGGGAAAGTGACTCAATGATGGTTAACGTAACAAATTAGAAAACATTAATCATAGGAAGTGACTTCAGAAGAATTCTAGATATTGTGGAAACCTGAGAATTCTCAGAAATTAACGATCCAGACAAGGAAGGCCATGAAACTGATTAGGAAATCAAAAAGAGAACATGCATGCTAACAAACAGGAACACAAAGACTGCATCAATCTGCGATCTATATTTCAAAGGAAACAAAATAAAAGCAAGGGCAATTGTGGAAATTTGTAATCGGGAGAGGAGTGTTTATTGTGGGGGACAGGGAAATGGCCAAGAAAATAACCAGTTACTTAGCATCAGTCTTCATGCAGGAAGATCCAAAAATACCAAATGATCATATCGGCCTTCTGCAGCTAAAGACATAAAGTCAATTCATACTTGAACATGGAGCTGGAATGAGCATTGCTAAGTCTGATGAAACAGATGTACTTCCTATCAAAATGTCAGAAATAAATCACCAATAGAAGTATTAATTTGACTGTTGATGAGTGTGTTTTATTTTCCTGTACATTCTGCAGAAACCGAAAGTCATTGTAGATAAGTGGAAGTTAGTAAACGTGAGACAAACATTGTAGATTGATGGAAGGGATCCAAGCAGCTACAAAGGGAAAAAGACATAGTTTGGAGAACTGCAGACCAACTAACTTGACATCTCTAGGGAAACTGTTGGAATCTATTACAAAGGATGAGATTTTTGATATGTAGAAATTAACAGCAACAATGGAAAGAATCAAAATGCATTTCGGTTAGAAAAAAACTTGATAAACTTTGGAATCATTTGAAGTCGTTTCTTGCAGCATAGATAATGGGGAACCAGTGGAAGTGGCATATATTGAATTTTCAGAAAGGTTTCTATAAGAATTCAAACAGTGAGTTGGTAAATGCAATGAATGTGAAGGGTATTTGGAGGAATATATGTAAGTGGAAAGTTAAAGTTTGGTCCGCCTTCATTTAAGGGAGCCGGAACATTGATGTAAAGATATGTTGTAGCAGTTTCACCGCGTGTTGGTGGGACTGTACCTGGAGCATTGTGTACAGTTTTGGTGACTGAATCTCAGAAAGTATTTACTGACCGCAGAGGAAGTGCAATGGACATTCTCCAGATTAATCCCACAGATGGTGAGATTGCCTGATGAGGAAACTTGGCCTGTGTTCTCTAGAGTGTCAAAAAATGAGACGTGGGTCACAGTGAAATTTAGAAAATTCACAAAAAATATGACAAGTTGGAAATTAGCAGAATGCTTCCCTGGCTGTCTAATCCACATTCAAGGCAAATAATGCAAGGATCTGGGACAGGAGAAAGTGAGGTCTGCAGATGCTGGAGATCAAAGCTGAAAATGTGTTGCTGGAAAAGCGCAGCAGGTCAGGCAGCATCCAAGGAACAGGAAATTCGACATTTCGAGCATAAGCCCTTCATTCCTGAAGAAGGGCTTATGCCCGAAACATCGAATTTCCTGTTCCTTGGATGCTGCCTGACGTGCTGCGCCTTTCCAGCAACACATTTTCAGCAAGGATCTGGGACAGGCCATTTAAGACTGCAATAAGGAGGAAATTCTTCACTTGGAGTGGACGGACTAACACAGGGGTATAGAAATCTGCTGGCAGTTAAGATTAGGGAGAATATCCAGATGTTCCAGAAGTGTGTCAAGCGGAACAGGATAACAAGACAACGGGTAGGACATATTAGTGACTTGCCAAGTTGCATCCAAATCAACTTTAGTGTTAGGTAACATAGCGTGGTGGTAGAAGGCTGTTTGTATGACTGGAGGCCAGTGTCCAATGGGTGCACCACGGGGATCAGAGAAATGTCCGTTATTATTTGTGATTTGGAGGTGCTGGTGTTGGACTGGGGTGGACAAAGCTCAACATCACATAACACCAGTTATAGACCAACAGGTTTATTTGGAGCTTTCAAAGTGCACAACCACGTGGTGAAGAAGCAGCGCTTCCAAATCTAGTGCCTCCGAATAAACCTGTTAGACTATAAGCTGATATTGTGTGATTTTTAACCTTATTATTTGTGGTATTCGTAAATGATGCAGCTGTGAATTTGGACGGGTGAGTGGGGGGGCTGGGGTGGGGAGTGAGTGATAAGTAAGTTTGTTACAATCATTGGTTGGATGGTTGGCAGTAACGAGAAAGGCCATATGTTACAGAAAGATACAGATAGAATGGTCAGATGGGTAGATCAAGGCAGATGGAATGTAACCCTGATAAACATGAGGTGATGCACTTTGGAAGAAGGAACCGTTGGGGAGGACGCAATGAATGGCAGCACACTAGGAAGCTCAGAGCGTGTTTCTTCACACATCCCTGAATGTGAGTAGAGTGGTTAATAAATTTTTGAGAAAGCGTAAACACAGCCTTAATACATCGAGGCATAGATTATAAGAGTCATGCGGAACTTAGGTGAGGCGAAGATGGAATGCTGTGTGTAGTTCTGGGAGCCACATTCCAGGAAGGATGAGATTGTACTGGAGGGGGTGCAGAGGAGATTCACCAGGATGTTCCCTGGGATGGAACATATCAGCTATGGAGAGAGGCTGGATAAGCTCGGGTGTTTGGTTTGGAGCAGAGAAGGCTGAGGGGACCGTGATTCAGCAGGACAGGATTAGGAGGGATATGGATAGGGTGAATAGACAGCAGCTGTTCCTTTTAGTCAAATGGCCACACTTTTAGAGTGAAGGGTTTAAAGTTTAGTGAGGATTTGAGGACTGTTTTTCACCAGAGGTTGTTGGGGTCTGGAATACACTTCTTGAGAGTTGTCATGGTAACCTCACAACTATTAGAAAATACATGGTTGTGCACATGAAATGCCATACCACTCAGTACGGGTCTTGTGTCAGAAAGTCAGTCTAATATAGACCGTGCTGTATTTCTGATGGTACAGAATCTGTGTTTCTGTAATTGTATGGCTGTGGAAGGTCAATTATTGACTAGCTTAAGATAGGAATTGATGGGTTTCTGAAGAATATCTTATCAAAGTTTATATGCATGAACTTATAATATCTTCTGAAAATATGTCAATGGCTAAATTAAGAGAAAAAGGTGCAGCTTTCTTACAGTCTGATAGCAGATAACTGAGGACAGGGAAATAGCAGAACAATGGAGCAAATACATTAGTTTCACCTTCATAGAAGAAAACAAAACAAAAAAGAAAACTTCCCAACAATCCTAGGGAACTTTAGCCTGGTGGGAAAAAGGGAATAGAATGAAATTAGCAACTACACAGTTTTAGAGAAAGTATTGGACTGAAATCAATAAGCATAGACAAAGTCAACAGTGAAATAGGAATCATATTTGAGAAAGTATTTTTTAGCAAACTTATGGGGAAGGCATTAATGCAATACGATTGGAATCTCAGAAGGATTTTTGATAAAACCCCAAGCCTATTGTGCGAATTCGAATCCTATGGGACTGGGGCTAATATATGGTCATGGTGTTAGAATGGGAGAGCTGGCAGGAAACAGTGAGTAGGAACAAAACCATGTTTTTTGAATGGAATGGAGGATATAACAAGGATCGGGTTTTAGCATCCATCTATTCCCAATACACATCATGTCTTTGGTTGAGAGGCTGAAATGCAATATTCCCAAGTCTGCTGACAGCACTAAACAATGTCAGCTTGTGAGTGCATGAGGGGCATGTTAAAAAAAAGATCCAAGGTGATTGAGACAAGTGGAGTGACTGGACAAATATGTGGTAGATGAAGAGCAACGGGAGAGATGAGATGTTATGTACTTTGAAGGGAACAATAGAATGGCAGCCTCTCATTTGAAAAGGGAGTGGTTGAAAAATGTTGATCTGTAAATGAACTTAAGCTGCAGTATTTTTTATTTCTGCGCAGCCCTGTAAGTCCATGTAGGTTAGTGAGTTCTGAAGCCAGAAGTCAGTACTGGGAATTGCATGGGCACCCTGACAATTGTATATAGGCCCAGCAAGTGGGGAGCTGTATCGTTGAAAACAATCTGGATCTCCCTGTGCACCAGTCACTGAAAGAAATATTGCAGGAGTAGAAAACGGGTAGGCAGATAAATGGTTTATTCACCTTCATTTCAGGGGGATTTGAATGCAGGAGTAAGGGTCATTTACTGCAGCTGTAATGGCCTTAGTTGGACCCCATCTCGAACATTGCGCAGTATTGTGTGCCGTTTTGGTCTCCTTACCTAATAAAGGGCAAACCTGACATTGAGGGAGAGCAGTGAAGACTGATCTCTGGGATGACAGGCTTGTTGTGGTAGCAGAGTTTGGGGAAACTGGGCCTGTATTCCATGGGCTTTAGGTAAATCTCATTGAAATATATCGAACCCTGACAGCATGAGACAGATTGGAAGCAGGGATGATAATTTCCCAGCTGGGATGTCTAAAACAAGGGGCCACAGTATTAGGTTCAGGCAGACCAGTCTGTATTGTGATGAGAATAAATGTATGCACTCAGAGACTGGTACCCTGGGGAGCAGGAGTATGGTGTGAAGATAGAAGATCAGCTATCAGTCCAGGTTGTTCTCCAATAACACGATAGCTGTGTTCCTGTGCAACACCGTGTTGTAGAAAATCATGCAATATTAATAATGGGGCCTATGGGGAAAAGAGGGTAAGGGGCACACCTCCGCCCCCCCCCCCCAACTATCAGTAAAAACCAAAAAATAAGTTTAGTCTAACACGCACACTGGGACAGTCTAAATAAATCTTTAACTCACATCTTGTTATGGAACTGTGCTGTAAATGTAAAACTTTCACACTCCATTCACTGACGACAGCAGTGAACCTTTCACCACATTCTTCACCAGAATGTGTGCGGGGCTGACTGACCCTCCTCAAGGTTCTACCCCCACAACACCACCCCTCCCCCCCGCGTTTGAAATAAAGTTCCTCCTAAATGTGGGCTATAATTTCCAGTTTCAGGCTCAGTTTCAAGGCTGGCAGAGCAGATTGCATTCTTGTTTTAGTGAACGCATTGACTGTGCAATTTGCAGAAAGAAGATCCCGAGTCTGGATGTTCCTGTTCAGCTGGAGCCCGGCAAGGAATCGCGTCACAGTGAACGGGAATTCACTTTATAGAGAGCGGTTCACGAATTGCATTGCAGTCAAACCGTATTGAATAAACCCGTGTTATTGGAGAACGGCCTGTATATTGAATGGAGGAGCAAAATTGATGGGAGGAAGGCACTACAGCAGTTCCCACTTTATGTTTCACAATGTTAATTATGATATGAACATTGTATGGGGAAAACTGCATTCAGGAGATGTTTGGCCATGAAAGAGCATGGGGAAATCTCGATGTGTTGAATAGCCTATTCATTTCACAATGCTTCTGTCCAGTCTGTTGGAAAGCTCTGTAAATGTCTCACAAGCTCTCAGATGTTAGGAAGGAGATCACTGCAGGGTCAACAGGACAATGTTTCCCATTCCCTTTTCCGATACTGAGGCTGGTGCCAGGAGTCCTGTCCAGTTTTATACTTTAAGATCTCGGAGCAATTTGAAACAATTGAGTATCTTGCTTGGCCGATTCAGAGACTACTGAAAAAGTTTATCACATGTCTGTGTGTCTAGAGTCACTTTTAGGCCAGACCAGGAAAGCACTGGAGATTCACTTTATGAAAGTACATTGGGGAAGAAGATTAATGTGTACAATCAACATTGGACACAAGATCACTATTACCGACACCAGATCTTAGGTCTCAATATTTTATTAATTATTTTTAACTTCCACCAGCTGCCAGGGAATTAACCTAGTCTGGATTAGTAATCCAGTGACATTTCCACTGCATCTGCACCATCTGCACATGGGGACCTGTCGGAAACCACACTGAGCAGATTATTTCTGTGCAGCTTGGCAGCTCTGCAAAAAGAGCTACCACCACTTTGATAATGAGATGGTACTGAGGGGGTGGTAATTGGTCAGATTGTAATTATTCTCCTCTTAGGGAATGGGACATCGGGAAGTAATTTTCCACATTACCAGGGAGATGTCAGAGTTGGAGCTGGAATGAAACAGCTTCCCCAGGGACACGGCGTGTTGTGCAGCACAATCTTCAGTCCTCTCACAGGAATGGGGTCAGGGCCCATTGCCTTTGTCGTATCTACTGTGTTCAGCTGTTTCTTCATGTCACGTGCAGCGAAGCGAATTGGTTGAAGACTGGCATCTGTGATTTTGTACGAATCATAATGTGTGTGAGGTAGATCATCCACTCAACGTGTCTGGTTGAGGATAGTGCAGACACCACATACTTGACTTTTTCACTGATGTACAGAGCTGTTCCAATATTTAGGATGAGGATATTTGTGGAGTCGTTTCCTCCAGTAAATCATTTAGTAGTCATCGGCATTTATGCTTGGATTTAGCAGGACAACAGAGCTTAGATCTGATCTATAACTCTTGGGATCATTTCCCCCTTACCATCAGACGTTAGTCCTGCTGTTTAGAATGCAACCAGTCAAGTGTGGTAGCTTTAATGGGTTGTCATCAGGTTTAGGTGCACGTGATTCCGACCCTGACATGTTCACCCACATTCGTCACTGTTCCATGGATCGGCTTGATAGTGATGGTAGACTGATGAATTATCCTTGGGAAGAAGTCACAGATTGTTATTTAATACAATTCTCTTTCTGCTGCTGTTGTGGTCTACAGCATCAGATGACAACCCAGTTTGAGTTGCAATATCTACAATTCAATTCTACTCACTGTCCCCCAGTTCACACCGAGACCCATTCACCCACCAGCCCTGGATTCTGTACCTAACCTGGTTTCTGATGTGGTAACGGTTGCATTTTCATATTCTCATTCTGCTGAGGACCTCTCCCTGGTGTCACGCCTCTAATTTGTTACTTTAACTCAATCCATTTAAAGTAATGATCTAAATCGTTTCTCTTCCACAATGTCAACTTCTGTATTTGAAGTGAATGTGTTTCTCTCTGTTTTTCTCCCTGATCATGATTAAGAGCTCTGTAGTGTCAGTGATGCCAGACATGTGTAGTTTCATAGTCAAGGAACTTGTGCACCATGCATTATTGTTCAGTTTCCAGTGTACGACACTCCATGTTGGGCAGGATGTTTGCGTATCTTTGACATACTTCTTTGGAAATTGTACAAAAACAGAAATTGATGAAGATGTTGCAACATCTTCTGGAATGAATGCAGAGTTAAAATTTTAGATGCAGGGACCCTCTACAAAGCTCCCAGTGTCTCCAGAAATTTTTGCATTTTTATTTCCAGTATCCATAGTTATTTGTTTAGGGAAGATTTGTTCTGTACTTATTCATTTCTGGAGAAACTCAGCAGGTCTGTCAGCATCTGCAGAGACAGAAAAACAGCGTTAGCATTTCAAGCCCAGTGTGATACTTCTTCAGAACTGAAAAGGTTCGGAAACTGGGCTTTTTAATCCCTTGCCAGAGGTGGGGGATGGGTGACAGGGGAAAGAGGGCGTGGCAAAGACAAGCAGGCTTTTAGCAGTGGTGAATGAGAAGATTATATAAAATGGGTTTAAATTAAGGTGTGAATGGGGTCCTATCTACTGAGTGCAAGATAAAGAAGGCACTACCACACAATGTCACAGGGAGGCCAGGAGGGAGAATGTTGGCTATATGGCATTATATAGATCTGTCCATAAATACATTTTCATTGTCGAGATCATCACCTCCTTTAGACAAAGGACATCAGGTGCTTGACTTCTTATTGGCACTATTAAGCATCTCATGCTGCCTTAGTATTACAATAGGGAGAAAAAACAAATCACAGGATGAAGTTTGAGCTGAGTATTGTTTTCCTGTCATGTTTAATAAAGTTTCAAATTTGCAGCATTTATCTTTAAATGCTTGTTCTGTATCAGGTGGAGTTTAGAATGTTGCGGGCTGACATTATAGAAGTTTCTAAAATCATGAGAGGTATGGAGAGGGTGAATAGCCAAGATATTTTCCACGGGGTGGGTGAGTTCAGCCATAGTAGGCAGTAGTTGAAGGTGAAAGGGGAAGATTTAAAATGGACGAAGGGGCAGTGTTTTTACACCGTGGGTGGTGTGGGTATGGGGTGAGCTGCCAGAGGAAGAGTAGTAGATGCCAGTACAGCTTCAACATTTAAAGCTCATTTGTACAAACCTATGAATGGGAAACATTTAGAGGCCTATGGGCCAAATGAAAGCAGATGGGGCTAGCTTAATTTGGAAAACCTGGCTAACATGGACATTTAGAAAATCTTCACGCAGAATCAGTGTGGGTTTGTGAACGGGAAATTATACTTTACCCAGTAAAATCATGCAAAGTATTTCTGGAGATGCCTGAGAATGTAACAAGCGGACTTGATCAAAGGGATCTGGAAGACACCAGGCTTTCCAGAGATTTTCCACAAGGTATTACAAAACAAAAGTTCTTACACAAGACTGACGCTCGTAGGATGATGGAGAATGTATTAACATGGAATGATGATTGGCTAACACACAGCAATCGGAGAGTCAGGATTAATGGATCTTCGTGATAAAGGTGTATCTACTAGAGTACCACAGCTATCAGTCCGATGGCATCAGTTATTTACACTCTATACTGATAGTCTGAAGGAGGGAGCTGAGTGCAATATACATCCAGGTTGTGGATGACACTGAGAACCAAAAGGCGAGCTGTTATTTAATGGAGAGGACTTCCAGAAAGGGACCATACAAAGAGATTGGACTGTGTATGAAGCATAAGGTCAGCATGCTGATGCAGCAATTAACTAGGTTGGTTCATTAGACGTGTTCCTGGGATGAAAGGGTTGTGTTACTGAGAATCTCAAAACTGGTGAGGTGATTATTCATTGGGGTTTAAATGAATGAGGAGTGATACTGCCGAAAAATACAAGTTACAGAGAGGGCTAGATAAGGTACAAATTGAAAAGTTGTTACCATTCCTGGGTGGAGTCTCGAACTCGAAGACATAGATACCGAATATGGAATATCGATTTCTATCTGAGATGCAAAGTGATGTCTTCTCTCAGAAGGTAGTGAATGTCTGGAATTCCCAAACCCAGAGAGGTGTGAAGGGAGACAAGGAGTCAGCAAGAAAGTGGAGTTAGACCTGGAGTAGATCAGCCATGTACATATTAAATGACAGGGTAACCTTAATTTCACGTGCTATGCTTTTGGAAAGTAACTGGTTATTTTCCTGGAAGTTGTGTTATGTAATGCTTCATTCGGATAAGCAGAGGATTTGGGGGATGTATCATATCGAATCTGGGACATGACTTACATCTCGAGCAGAAATTGTGGAGGGGAAGCTTGGAAACAGGGATTGGGGGTGAGTGTCACTTCCTGACCCAGCCTGGATTTTCCAAGTACATTTCCAAAACTCTACCTAACCATCGGAGTGGCTCGATCTGCCCATGTGTAGCAGGTCTGAAGGGCTGAATGGAACATCAGAATGTAGAATGTAGGGCTGCGGGACACGACTCCACCAGTAAATCAGGTTATGGATCATCTCATGGCGTTCCCAGCTGCACTTTGCTCTCCATGCACCATTATCCCTGATTCACCTGTCTATGGAAAATCAGATGAAGCCAACCTCGATATAATATAAAGATTCAGCCCTCCCAAACTTCTGGGAAGGAGAATGTCCACTTCGTGATTTTTTTTACTCCAGTTGTGACTGAGGATGGAGGGTGTCACTGTTTCCTTTTCCCATCCCACTCCTCCACTGCTCATAACAAATTTTAAATGTAACCAGGTTGGTGATATGGCTGATGATAAAGGTCTCAGACTGGGTCAGGTTCAGTGATAAGAACAAGTCAGGCAGATTTCTTTAGACAGCCACAAGTTACGAGCAGCACTAGCGGAGGAATATGGTGGATTTGTGGATAGCACTGCTGCCTCACATCACCAAGGAGCTGGGTTCAATTCCAACCTCGGGCGACCCTCCTTACGGAGTTTGAATATTCTCCCCACGCCTCTATGGGTTTCCACCCAGTGATCCCGTTTCCTGCCACAGTCCAAATATGTGCAGTTTAAAGTGAATTGCCCATAGTGCCCAGGGATGTGTGGGTTAGTTATGAGAAATGCAGGGTTACATGGATTAGATTGGGGGGGGGGGGGGCATGTCCAGGAGGGGATGCTGTTGGGTGGGTAAGTGTGGACTTAATGGACGGAATGTCCTGCCTCCACACTGTAGAGCTTCTATGACAATGACAACAAGTTTGGGCTATACAAACACCCAGTGGTATATACCTAATCCTCTCTCCTCAAGGTCTCGTATGTTTTTTTCTCTCTCTCATTCCAAGAGTAACCTTTAAAAGCCTTCCTAATATGAGCCCTTCACCCCAGGAATACGTGAAATGAAATATCTCTGAACTGCTTCCAATGTAGTTATATCCTTTCTCAGATAAGGAGACACAAAAGACAAATCTCACACTCAGATCACAATGTTTCTAATTGTTTTCTCAAAGTGCTGTGAGTCTTTGGAACACTCTTCCCCACAGAGCATGGAGGCAGAGATACTGAATTTTTTTGAGGCACAGATGGAAGGTTCATAAATAACAACAGAGTTAAGGATTATCGAGGAATGGGCAGCAATGTGCAGTGTGGGGGGAAATGTAGACAGTATTATCAAATAACACGGCTTCAGAACTTCCAGGAATATAATGCAAAATGAAATGATAATATTGATAAAATGTTAAGGGGGAATACTAGACGGCGGCGATCCAGAAGGTCTGCTTTGCTGGGCTCTGCATCAACACACGGGCAAAGTGTTTCTCTAACCCACCCCATCCGAGCCATTTACTTAAAATTCAACACTAAAAGAGTGATTGAATCTTTACTGATCCCGGTTTGTCAAAGGGAAATGACAAAACATGAGGAAAGGATCGAGTAAGTCTCAACAAGCGGTGCACCCGTCAGCATCGAGCATGCCTGAGACCGCCGCTGCAACTCACTCTGCTCGTTCCATGGACCCAGTTACTCACCAGGCCTTGGTCACTGAGTTCATCAAGTTACCTGAAATGATTGAAGCCATGATTGAAGAAGGGTTCAGCCGTGGCTAGAGCCGCTTTCAGCCGTGCTCCAAAAACATGAGCAGCAACTTGACAGCCTTGGAAACAGAACAGACGATTTCAAAAGCCGAACTGCAGTGACAGAGACCGTGATCAATTCCTCTCGGGAGAGGATCCTCGCCCTTGAAAACAGGTCTGCACCTTAACTGAACAAGATGACGACCTCGAGAACAGGGGTAGGATGAAGAATATTCACATTGTCGGTTTGCTGGAGCGGACAGAAGGTGGTCAGCTGGTGAGTTTTTTTCAAGAACTGGCTGCAGCGATCCTTCACTTCGAAACTGAGGAGGGACGGGTGAAGAGTGAGACAGTTCATCAGATTACGGCGCGGAGGTCAGACTCAGACCAACGCCTTCATCCTGTCCTTGCACGATTACATAGTTATGGGGACAAACAAAGACTGATGGAAGTTTTAGAACCCAGGGGAAAGATCCGATGGGTTTAGTTCACGAGGGCTCCATGATTATGTTCTGTTAGGACTTTTCAGCGGCGGTGACTCAGGAAAGAAAATCTTTTGATGATATCAAGAGGAGAGTAAGGGAACTCGGGATTCAGTATTCCTAACTGTTCCCAGCGGTGCCCCGTATTGCTTTGAATGTCTCCGTGAACCCGTCTGACTCTCCAGAGAAAGCGAAAACTTTGTGGACATTTTAAAGTAAGTTGGATATTTAGATACTCATGTTTCTCTCTTAAAGAAATTTTGTTGGATTTTTCAGCTATTAACCAGTGTTAAATTATAGTCAGGGATGGGTAGAGTACTCAGTTATAACTTCTTCATAAGTATTACTCCTTTTTGTCTTTCTTTGCATGTGTCTGGGGTGCAGCTCAAGCTGGAGGGAGTTACAAAGGAGGTTTTGATGTCTAAGTGCCGACCGAAGGGCAGGTCAAGCCCGATTTTTGTTGTTAATTGACCTGGATTCCATATTGGTAGCGAGCACAAGATAAAGTTTTGACATATGTAAGCATCCCCTGTGGGCGGTGGGGGATAAATTCCCCAATCAAGTGTCATTGGCATTTTGGATTTTATTTCGTTATTTGGTTTTTTATGTGTTTAGCTTTGGGACGTTTTGAGAGCTTGTTAGTTGTAGTAGTTTTAATTTGTACAGTTTTTAGGCTCAATGAGTCTTTTTTTTCCATTAATGATCAGCGATGTGTAATTTGATGTGTTGAAATGTTGCTACAGTGTGATTTGGAAAATGATGTGCTTAAATGTTGTACCTGGAACATTAAGGGGAGCCATTTTTTTTTTTAGATTAGATTACTTACAGTGTGGAAACAGGCCCTTCGGCCCAACAAGTCCACACAGACCCGCCGAAGCGCAACCCACCCATACCCCTACATATACCCCTTAGCTAACACTACGGGCAATTTAGCAGAGCCAATTCACCTGACCCGCACATCTTTGGACTGTGGGAGGAAACCGGAGCACCCGGAGGAAACCCACGCAGACACGGGGAGAACGTGCAAACTCCACACAGTCAGTCGCCTGAGGTGGGAATTGAACCCAGGTCCCTGGCGCTGTGAGGCAGCAGTGCTAACCACTGTGCCACCGTGACGCCATCTGCCAGTCAGGAGGAGAAACGTACTTTCTAATCTTCAAAAAGAGAGGGTGGATGTTGTCCTATTGCAGGAGATGCACCTTGATAGCAAGGAACATTTGACGTTACAGCAGGGCGGGTTTGATCAGGTTTATTTCTCATCTTTTAACACTAGGAGTAGGGGAGAATCCATACTAGTAAAGAAGAATCTTCCATTTAAATTATTGGATTGGATTAGACATTCACGGAAGGATCATCATCCCCAGAATCTTGAACTATGAGAAATAATACAGTATTTTGAATGTTTATTGCCCCCCGGGCGCACCATCTTAAAATCCTGGTAGATACATTTTCCAAATTCAGTTATCTTGCATAGTGGCAGATTACTATAGAAGGAGATTTCAACTCTCTTATGGTCCCGTGGTGGACAGAATGTCCAAAGGTCCCCCAATACCCTCGTTATAATGTAAGCAATTAGTTCTCTAGAAGAACTAGAGCTGGTGGATGTCTGGAGGCAGATCTACCTCACAAGTAGGGATTTTATTTTCTCCTTTAACCAGCAGAAATGGCACACGAGGGTTGATCTCTTCCCCATCCCTGCTACAATCTGAGATTCAGTGGCATCCTCCACAATTGGAAATCTTACCCCAACATACCTGCCCCAGAAGTAAGACAGAAGTAACATAAGATTATGTTGTATGCAGTCGAGGGTCTTATGTTTTTGTCAAATCCCACAGTTTTGCAGCTCACGTGATGAAATGCATTAATTCGCTTATCACCTTTTCGGGCTATAAGATTAATTTTACAAAGTTTGTGGCCATGCCAATGGGAGGTCTTAGGGAAATACCTGATGTTGAAGGCAAATCCTGATTTCCTTTTAATTGGTTACGGGGATAGTTTCCCTATTTCAGTATATTCATTACATCAGTATTTGATCATTTATTTAACGTGAACTATGTCCATTTGTTTGACAAAATTAAGCACGACCTTCAAAGATGGGATTCACTTCCAATATCCTGGCTAGGTCGGATGGTTGTTCTTAAAATGAATGTCCTTCCTCATTTGCTATACCCTGTATGAATTATCTTTTGATGTTTCCCAGACAGATATTTAGGAGACTTTATGGCTGGTTTAGCTCTTTTTTTGGCACAATAAGCGACTCTTTATCAAACTAACCAATTTGCAACTACCTCACAGAGTGTGGGGAGTAGATTCCTAGATTAAAATCTATCAATTAAGCTCTTTATTATCCCATGTTAGTGTCTGAGCCACTGAGGACTCGGCGTCACTACGGTTAGATATCGAACCCTCTCAGAGAAAGTGAACCCTTATTAGTCTGTTTTTCTTAGAAAAAATGACATTGTGGAGTATTCTCATAACCCAATAATTATCAATACTGTTAAAACATGAATGACAATGCGTCAGATCGAGGGCAATACAGCCAAAACCATGTTTCTTAGCCCTACTATTGGTATACTGAGTTGTCAACCGGGGATAATGGATTCCATGTTTAAACTGTGGGAAGCCAGGGGTGTAACTTGCTTGAGTGATTTAGAATTAATAGAATCCCTACAGTGTGAAAAGAAGCCCTTGGCCCAACAAGTTGACTTCGACCCACCCAGACCCATTCCCCTACCATCCTATATTTGCCCTGACTAATGCTCCAACCTACACATCCCTGAACATTATGGGTGATTTATCAATAGCTAATTCATCTAACCTGCACATCCGTGGATCCTGGTGCTGTGAGGCCGCAGTGCTAACTACTGAGACACCACGTGTTATTTGAGGGAGAATGAGTGACATCATTTGATCAAATAGCTCGGAGGTATGGACTACCTACTGAAGACGTCTTCTGTTTTTTTTTCCAGATCAGAGATTTGATTTTTAAAAAACTACATCTTTAACAGACTGTTACAGATCCGATAGAGAGAAGTGGGTGCTTAGAATACACTTTCTGTCAGTACTCTTTATCACTAGTTGGAGTGTGTCCTCTCAGACGACACTGTGCAGCTTTGTGATGCATGCGAGAGAGAGAGTTGGGGGTTCAGAATACCTCAGAGAAATGGGAGGATATTTGTGAAAATGCTTGAAGGAGTTTGAACTGTAAGAGGACCCGTTCCATGCAGTAGAAAATTCTTCATAGGGTCTATTTGACCACAGATTGACTCTCAAAATGCAAAATGGGATTATCTTCAGCATATCGTAAAAGCAGAACGACTACAGACACTCTTACTCATTGTTTGTTGTCCTGCTGCAGGCTTCATATATATTAGAGCACTGTGGTAGCTCTGATAGAATAGGTATTGGGGACTGTATTGGAGATGGATCCGGTTTTTCTTTTCCTGGACCTGCTCAGGGTTCCTTACGCAGATGCACATAAGGAAAAAAAATCCTTACTTTCTGTGCTAGGAAACATGTTCTGTTGTGTTGGATGTCTGAAAACCCCGGGTCTGTTGGGTCGTCGTAAGTCCTTCATGGAGAATATCCCTTTGGACCTTCTCACCAGTATGGTGCATCAAAAAAACAGAGATTTATATAAGACATGGCAGCATTTTTTGAATTACCACGATGCAGGTTTATCTGTCACATTAAGAAGGGTTTTTATATAGCCATGACGATATTGTCTAATGAATCTAATATCAAGTGAGGAACAATTATGAACATAAAAATGCTTATCAGTTAATGCTCTTGAAGAACGAGAGCTACCGTTTTGTTATGCTGAGCTGTACTATTCATTATTTAGAATTAATAGAATCCCTACAGTGTGGAAACAAACCCTTGGCCCAACAAGTCGACTTCGACCCACCCAGACCCATTCCCCTACCATCCTATATTTACCCTGACTATTGTTTATTTTTGTTTTTCTTCTGTCCATTTAGTGTTTTTAACTTGTTTTGTATGTACATGTACATGCGTGTAATTTTGTTCAGTTATTTGAGTTGTGTTGTTAATGAGTTATTATAATATTAAAAATCTCTTTTCAAAAAAATTCCTTTTTTAAAAAAAAATAGTAACATTGATAGAATAGAGTCCCAAAGAACTCTCATTAGAGAGACCATGTCCAGGTGACAGCCTCAGTGTTTGAGAGCCTCCTGTGAAGCACTTCTGTGATGTTTCCTCCGGCATTTAGAGTAGTTTGTATTTGCCACTCCCGGTTGTCAGTTACAGCTGTCCGCTGAAACATCTGCAACACAAATTCTCAGCTCGGTGAACAGAACCACAACAATGAACACCCAAGCTACAAATCTTCTCACAAACTATATGCTCTTCAGTTTCCTAGGCTGTAAAGAAATATGTTCTAACCTGTCCAATTTCTCCCTATAACTTAAACCCTTTATCTCAGGAAACATCTCTGAAATTTATTCTACACTCTTCCTTGTTCAGTAATATCCTTTCTAGAGCAAGGTGAACAAAACTGAACACCATACTTCAACTGCAGCCTTACCAATATCCTGTATAATTGTAGTGGTTCTGTTCGCCGAGCTGGAAGTTTTTGTTGCAAACGTTTCGTCCCCTGGCTAGGAGACATCATCAGTGCTCTGGAGCCTCCTGCGAAGCGCTTCTTTAATGTTTCTTCCGGCATTTATATTTCCGGCATTAAGAGCTACAACACACTGCAGTACACCAGAACTGCGAAAAGAGGAAGAGGAACACCTATACAAGGTATTCGCCAAAAACAGATACCCGCGCAACTTTATCAACAGATGCCTAAGAGATAGACCACGGAACGAGGACATGCCACAACCAAAAGGACTAGCCACACTACCATACATCAGGAGCGTTTCAGAACTGACAGCCAGACTACTGCGACCCCTAGGACTCATAACGGCACACAAACCAACAGCCACGCTCAGACAACAACTTACTAGAACAAAGGAGCCAATACCCAACATGAGCAAAACTAATGTAGTTTATAAAATACCATGCAAGGACTGCACAAAACACTATATAGGACAAACAGGAAGACAGCTAACAATCCGCATACATGAACACCAACTAGCCACGAAACGACACTACCAGCTATCCCTAGTAGCCACACACTCAGACAACAAGCAACATGAATTCGACTGGGAAAACCCTACTATCATAGGGCAAGCCAGACAGAGAACAGCCAGGGAATTCCTAGAGACATGGCATTCATCCACAAACTCCATCAACAGACACATCGACCTGGACCCAATATACCAATCACTACAGCGGACAGCTGAAACTGACACCCGGAAGCGGCAAGGACAGACCACTATAAATGCCGGAAGAAACATCAAAGAAGCGCTTCACAGGAGGCTCCAGAGCACTGATGATGTCTCCTAGCCAGGGGACGAAACGTTTGCAACAAAAACTTCCAGCTCGGTGAAAAGAACCACGACAACAAGCACCCGAGCTACAAATCTTCGCACAAACTTTGAATCCTGTATAATTGCAACATAGCGTCCCAACTTCTATACTCAATGACCTAATGTAGACCAGTGTGCCAACAGCCTTCTTCACTGACCTGTGTATCTGTGACTCAAATTTCAGACAACCGTGCACCTGATCTCTAATGTCCTTTATTCCACTACACTCTTTAAGGCACTCTCATTCATCATTAAACTCCTACCTGGATTTGACTTTCCAAAATACAAGATGTCACCCTTATCTATGTTACATTCCACATGCTATTTCTCAGCCCACTTCTGCTGCCGATCAACGTATTGCTGCAATTTCTGGTAATGTTCCTCATTGGATCCCTCCTATTTTAGTGTCATCTGCAAACTTACTAACCTTACGTTGTGCACCATTGTCCAGATCATTGATATAGATAACAAATAGCAATGGGCCCAGCACCGATCCTTGAGGCACTCCACTAGTCACAGGCCTCCAGTCCGACAAGCATACCTCCACCATAGCCATTTGCTTCCTAACGCCAAGCCAACTGTGTCGCCAATTTGCCAGTTCACCTTGGAGTTCATGCAATCTAACCTTCTCGAGCGGCCTACCATGTGGAACCTTATCAAAGGCCTTACTGAAATCCATGTAGACTATGTCAACCTTCCTGATCACTTCATCAAAAAACTCAAAAAAATTTGTAAGGCATGATCCGCCATGCACAAAGCCATGCTGACTGTTCCAAGTCAAACTCTGTCTTTCCAAATGCATGCACATCTTATCTCTCAGAACCTTCTCAAGTGGTTTATCGAAAACAGGTGTGAAGCTCACTGTTGCATACTTCCCAGGTTTTTCTATGCAGCCCTTCTTGAATAAGGGCACAACATTTGCTCCTGCCCAATATTCCGGGACCTTAGCCCCTGACCTGTCTTCTCTCGCCTCTTGCAGTGTTCTTGGATATATCTGGTCAGGTCCAAGAGATTTATGTGACTTTATGCATTGTAATATGTCCAACAGCACCTCTACTGTGATATTAACGGTACCATGATATGAAAACTAACCCCCCCCCCCCCCCAAGGTCAAAGATCTTCATGTCTTTCTTCGTGGTAAACACAGAGGGGAAATTGAGGACTTCTCCCGTCTGTTGTGGTTTTACACATGAGGCCCACTTTGGATTTTAAGACGTCCTATTTTCTCTCTAGTCGTTCTTTTTTCTTTACTATACTGAAAGCACGTCTTTGGATTCACCCTAATTTTCTCAGCCAAGGCTATGTGTTCACCCTTTTCGCCCTCCTGATTTCCTTCTTCAGTAAACTCCTGTGTCGCTTGTGTCTCTCCAGAGATTCCATTGATTCCAGCTACCTGAAACTGAGCCCTCCTTTTTGCTGGCCAGAGCCTGATTATTTCTTGTCATCCAGGGCTCTCTCTTCCTGCCTCACTTTCCCTTCATACTCACAGGAACATATTGACCTTGAACTCGAGCTATCTAACTTTTAAAGGCTTCCCACTTACCAGAGAACCTTTTGCCTGGAAACAAGCTTCTTCAACAAACGTTTGCAAGTCCCTGTCTACTTCCAGCAAAATTCACCTCGCCCCAATTTGGAACTTATCCCTCCCATAACTATTTTATGTGGTAAATGCTCCCCACTTTACCTCCTCACCTATCCTGCCCTATGTGCCAACTTTAGGTCGAGTCTGTCCCTTCCCGAGTAGGGCCCTCTATATGCTGCTTGTGGAAACTTTCCTGAACACACTTAACTAATTTCTTTCCATCTTAGTCCTTAAACCTCTGGAAGTCCCAATCTATGTTACTATAATTAAAACACCTATTATGACAAACCTATTGCTCCTGCAAGTCTCCCCAGCCTTCCTGCATATTTGTTTCTCTAATTCCCATTGATTATTTGGAGGCTTATAGTGCAACCACTATAACATCACCATCCCCCTCTTACTTCTTTGCACCATCCACAAAACTTCACTGAACATTATCTCAGTTATTTCATCTTTAAATACTGGAGTGGTATGTGCCTGAATCGGAACTATTGATATTGAAACTGTTTCAATTTATATCTCTCCCTCTCAGTGATTTTCACACCCACAGCACCCCTTGTCAAGATGCAATGGAGGTATAAAGCTGTAAATGGATACATCATGTCACTGCCAGCATTGGCTGCAAGTTTCCCCACACTGGGTAGTGATCTAACACAGTGTTAGCGAACAATGCAAAAACCTGGGGTTATATATGAATGAACCAGTGCTGTCTGCACAGCTCCTGTGACTGCGTCCTGCTCCTGTGCCCCAGACTCGAGCAGTTGAGTGACTCCCTCCTGTTCCTGTGTCCCAGTATCGAGCAGTTGAGTGACTGCTTCCTGTTCCTGTGTCCCAGTCTCGAGCAGTTGAGTGACTCCCTCCTGTTCCTGTGTCCCAGTCTCGAGCAGTTGCATGACTCCCTCCTGTTCCTGTGTCCCAGTATTGAGCAGTTGAGTGACTCCCTCCTGTTCCTGTGTCCCAGTCTTGAGCAACTGAGTGATGCCTCCTAATCCCAAGTTTGTGCAAGTAGATGTTCTCCTCTTGCTACTGACTAACAGGCTCCAATCTCTCTGTGCTCACCTGCTGCTCCTGTGGAATGGAGTTGAGGGACTGAATGGCCTGTTCACATTCCTTACAGCTTCTCTTGACTAAAGCCTTTCTCCTGTTTCTGTAAAACACCATCAAAATCTGAATGATGTATTTTTGTCAGTAATTGAGCAAACAAGCTGACTGACAGAATTCAGAACCTGAATAGCCTCTTCCTGTTCCTGTGTGAGACACTCAAGAGGCAACAGTGTCTCAGTGATGTACAGCACGGAAAAAGACCCTTCGATCCATTCGTCCATTCTGACCAAATATCCTAAATTAATCTCGTCCCCCATGCCAGTACTTGGCCCATATCCCTCTAAACTCTTCCCATGCACGTACCCATTCAAATGCCTTTTAAATAGTGTAACTGTGCCTGCCTCCACCACCTCTTTTGGGTGCTCAATCCAAACACACAGCAGTCTCTCTTTGACAGTGTTGTGCCTCATTTCCCTTTAAAAATCTTTCCCCTCTCACCTTAAACCTTTGTCTTGTAATTTTTGACTCGCCTATCCTGGGATAAAGACATTGACTGTTTACCTTATCTATGCCCCTCATGATTTTATATACTTCTTTAAGGTCACCCCTCAGCCTTAACACTTGAAAATAGTCCCAGCCTATTCAATCTCTCCCTGTAGCTCAAACCTTTCAACATCTGCAACATTCTTTTAAATCTCTTCTGAACCCTTTCATGTTTGACAAAGTCTTTCCGACAGCAGGGTGACCAGAATTAAAGGCAATATTACAAAAGTGGCCAAACTAATGTCCTGGACAGAGGCAAAATGTCATGCAAACGCATAGACTCAAAGCACGCACCAATAAAGGGAAGATCACCAAGTGCCTTGTTCACTGCGCTGTCTCCCTGTGACTGCTCTTTCAAGGAACTGAGAGCCTGCACCACAAGGTGAAACAGTAGCTCAGTGGCTAGCATTGCTACCACTGAGCACAGTGATCTGGGTTTAATTCTATCCTTGAATGACTGCCTGTACGGAGTTTGCACGTTCTCCCCATGTTTGCTTGCGTTTCATCCCGGTGCTACGTTTTCCTGCCACAGTATAAAGATAAGGCAGCATCCAAGGAACAGGAAATTCGACGTATCGGGCCAGAGCCCTTCAAGAGGAATGAGGAGAGTGTGCCAGGCAGGCTAAGATAAAAGGTAGGGAGGAGGGACTTGGGGGAGGGGCGATGGAGATGTGATAGGTGGAAGGAGGTCAAGGTGAGGGTGATAGGCTGGAGTGGGGTGTGGGCGGAGAGGTCAGGAAGAAGATTGCCCGTTAGAAGGGCGGTGCTGAGTTCGAGGGAATCGACTGAGACAAGGTAGGGGGAGGGGAAATGAGGAAACTGGAGAAATCTGAGTTCATCCCTTGTGGTTGGAGGGTTCCCAGGCGGAAGATGAGGCGCTCTTCCTCGAACCGTCGTGTTGTTATGTTCTGGCGATGGAGGAGTCCAAGGACCTGCATGTCCTCGGTGGAGTGGGAGGGAGAGTTAAAGTGTTAAGCCACGGGGTGGTTGGGTTGGTTGGTCCGGGCGTCCCAGAGGTGTTCCCTGAAGCGTTCTGCAAGTAGGCGCCTCGTCTCCCCAATATAGAGGCCAAATCAGGTGCTGCGGATGCAATAGCTGATGTGTGTGGAGGTGCAGGTGAATTTGTGGCGGATATGGAAGGATCCGTTGGGGCCTTGGAGAGAAGTAAGGGAGGAGGTGTGGGCGCAAGTTTTACATTTCCTGCGGTTGCAGGGGAAGGTGCCGGGAGTGGAGGTTGGGTTTGTGAGGGGTGTGGACCTGACGAGGGAGTCATGAAGGGAGTGGTCTTGGCGGAATGCTGATAGGGGAGGGGAGGGAAATATATCCCTGGTGGTGGGGTCCGTTTGGAGGTGGCGGAAATGACGGCGGATGATACGTTGTATACGGAGGTTGGTGGGGTGGTACGTGAGAACCAGTGGGGTTCTGTCCTGGTGGCGGTTGGAGGAGCGGGGCTCAAGGGCGGAGGAGCGGGAAGTGGAGGAGATGCAGTGGAGGGCATCGTCGATCACGTCTGTGGGGAATCTGCGGTCCTTGAAGAAGGAGGCCATCTGGGCTGTACGGTATTGGAACTGGTCCTCCTGGGAGCCGATGCGGCGGAGACGAAGGAATTGGGAATATGGGATGGCGTTTTTACAGGGGGCAGGGTGGGAGGAGGTGTAGTTCAGGTAGCTGTGGGAGTCAGTCGATTTATATTAGATGTCTGTGTTGAGTCGGTCGCCCGAGATAGAAATGGAAAGGTCTAGGAAGTGGAGGGATGAGTCTGAGAGAGTCCAGGTGAATTTGAGTTCGGGATGGAAGGTGTTGGTAAAGTTGATGAACGCTTCAACCTCCTCGTGGGAGCACGAGGCAGCGCCGATACAGTCATCGATGTAGCAGAGGAAAAGGTGGGTCGTGGTGCCAGTGTAGTTGCGGAAGATGGACTGTTCCACATATCCTACAAAGAGACAGGCATAGCTGAGGCCCATGCGGGTGCCCATGGCAACACCTTTAGTTTGGAGGAAGTGGGAGGATTAGAAAGAGAAGCTATTCAGGATGAGGACCAGTTCAGTCAGTCGAAGGAGGGTGTCAGTGGAAGGGTACTGGTTGGTGCGGCTGGAAAGGAAGAAGCGGAGGGCTTTGAGTCCTTCGTGATGGGGGATGGAGGTGTACAGGGACTGGATGTCCATCGTGAAGATAAGGCGTTGGGGACTGGGGAAGCAAAATCATGGAGGAGGTGGAGGGCGTGGGGGTGTCCCGAACGTAGGTGGGGAGTTCTTGGACTAAAGGGGACAGAACAGTGTTGAGGTACGTGGAGATGAGTTCGGTGGGGCAGGAGCAGGCTGAGACAATGGGTTGGCCGGGCAGTCAGGTTTGTGGATTTTGGGCATGAGATAGAAACGGGCGGTGCAGGGTTGTGGGACTAAGAGGTTGGAGGCGGTGGATGGGAGATCCCCTGAGGTGATGATATTATGGATGGTCTGGGAGATGATGGTTTGCTGGTTGGAGGTGGGGTCATGGTCAAGGGGGCAATAAGAGGAGGTGTCCGCGAGCTGGCGTTTGGCCTCAGCAGTATAAAGGTCAGTGCGCCGAACTGCTGTAGAGTTCATCAACTTTACCATCACCTCCCATCCCGACCTCAAATTCACCTGGACTGTTTCAGTCTCCTCCCTCCCCTTCCTAGACCTTTCCATTTCTATCTCGGGCGACCGATTCAACACAGACATCTACTATAAACCGACTGACTCCCACAGCTACCTGGATTACACTTCCTCCCAACCTGCCCACTGTAAAAACGCCATCCCATATTCCCAATTCCTTCGTCTCCGCCGCATCTGCTCCCAGGAGGACCAGTTCCAATACCGTACAGTCCAGATGGCCTCCTTCTTCAAGGACCGTAGTTTCCCCACAGACCTGATCGACGATGCCCTCCACCGCATCTCCTCCACTTCCCGCTCCTCCGCCCTTGAGCCCCGACCCTCCAACCGCCACCAAGACAGAACCCCACTGGTTCTCACCTACCACCCCACCAACCTCCGTATACAGCATATCATCCGCCGTCATTTCCGCCACCTCCAAACGGACCCCACCACCAGGGATATATTTCCCTCCCCTCTCCTATCAGCGTTCCGCAAAGACCACTCCCCTCGTGCCTCACTGTAGGGATTCGATAACTTCAATTGAGTTCTCTTTGAGTGGCAACTTTTGACAGAACCCTACCTATATATCTTTCCCTGATTTGTCTTGCCAAAATGCAACACCTCATATTTATCTAAATTTAACTCCATCCGCCACCCCTCAGCTCACCTAATCTACGTTCCCTTTGTTCGGAGATATCATTTTTCACTGTCGACTGCACCACCAAATTTGGAATTATCTACAAGCTTACTGACCATACTTCATATACTCAAACGCAAATGATTTGTATAAGTGACAAAAGGCAGTGAACTCACTATTGATCTTTGCGGCACACCACTGGTCACAGATCTCCAAGTTCATTGAACAAATATCCACTGTCACGCCCTGTCTCCGATTTTCTTTAAAATGTTGTATCTCAATGACGAACTCTCCCTGGATCCCAGGCAGTCTGACCTTGCTAACCAGTCTACCATGTAGAACATTTTGGTTTTCTTACTGAATTCCATAAAGACAATATCCACTGTCCTGCCTTCATCAATCATCTTCATCACTTCCTCAAAAAATTACACCGAGTCAGTGAGATGTGATCTCCAATGTACAAAGCTCTCTTAAGTCCTTGTCCTTCCAAATGCGTATACATCCTTTCTTTTAAAATCTCCTCCAACAATTTAGTCACCATTGACGTCAGGCTCACTGATCCATATTTACCTGGTTTTTCCTTCCTTTCTTAAATGATGACACTACGTTAGCAGTCCTCCAGGATTTTGGCACCTCACCTGTGGAAATCAATAATACAAATATATCAGCAAAATGCAGAGAAATCTCTTTCTTAGCTTCCCACATATGTCTGAGATACAACTGATCAGGTCCCAAGGATTTGTTCACCTTTATGTGTTTTAAAATGTCCAACACGTCCTTGTAATATAGACACTTTTCAAGATATCACTGTACATTTCCTCATTCTCTCGCTCTTGTAACCTCCTCCACATTAAATACTGAGGAGAAATACTCGTTTCATATCCCTCCCATCTCTTGTGGTTCCACACATAGGTAGCCTTACTGAACTTTAAGGGGCCCTATTCTCTCCCTAGTTAATCTTTTGCCATGAAAAGATTTGTAGAATTTCTTCGATAACTCGTTAACCCTATTTCTAAAGTCAACTCGTACTCACATTTTTCTAGACCGATTTCCCCATTGACTATACACTTACTGCCCTTATCCTCTGGGGATCCACTTGATTTCAGTTCTATTTACTTGACATATGCCTCCTTTCTTACCTTGAACAGAGCATCAATATATCTAGCCATCCAGCACTCCATGCACCCACCAGCCTTGCCCATCTCACTAATGGGAACACGTTGGCTCTGGACTCTCTGAAACCAAGTTTTGATGGCCTTGCATTTACCAACCATCACTTTACCTGCAAATCGAGTATTCCAATTAGCCTTTCACAGGGCTCGACTAACACTTTCAAAATTAGCCTTGTTCAAAGTTAGAACTTTATTGTTTACATCAGGTGTTTCCTATTCCATAAGTAGTTTAAACGTAATATTTATGCGTAACAGACTTGAAATTTTAAATAAACACTTCCTGCCCCTCTGTAACAGGCTCGAGAGACTGCATGGGATCCTCCTGTCCCTGTGTAACAGCCACAAGACATTAAATGACACATCAACCCCTGGATTACGAGAAGCCAATAAACTGTATCTGATGGAGGTCCATCCCTTCTCATTTACAGAAACAATGAACTCCAGGTGCCCTCTCAGTAACACCTCATACAGCTGCAGCGACAAATCCTTTTATTTTGAATGATTTTGTTGGCAAAATGTGCTAATATTCCGGAGTTCCACCTTTTCAAGTAGCAACAGGCTAATATTGGCTGAACGGCCTTCTCTTATCCCTCTGTAAGAGCCCCATAAGGACAGAATTGCTTCGGCCTGTTTCTAAGCAGCAGTCTCAATGCTCTGTATCGAGGTCATGAAAGGATTTGATAACAGGGCATTAAAACCAGGAGTAGCCTCACACTGGTCAGTAAGTACCGTACTTTGGGTTAAGGTATCTAGAAACTTGCCCCACCCGACTTTTTTTTAATGTAGCTGATCTGTTATTTTATAACTGCTTTCTTTCATAAACAGAGTGGAACACATATAGACCCCTGCAGTGTTCTGTTAATAATCACGTATGCAAGGAAAAAGAAATAAAAATTGAAAGATTTATGGTCCATGTCTCAGCACCCTCATCCATTCCATCAAAAACCAGTAAATGTTCCCTTTTATAGTGATATGAAAAGTGATGTATGGAACTGGTTAACTGATCCTATTTGTTCAGTGACTGTGATTAATGCCAGTCTTGATGGATACTAATTATCCCAAAGGAGGGTTTCCATCTTTTAATGATAATTGGGCACCGTCCAATGTGTTATTCCATAACATGAGCGGGACCATCACCGACAGCACTGACAGGGATCAGCAGATCCAGACAGAGGGGGAGGAGAGATCAGAATCTGAGAACATTAGACTGGAATGTTCCAACAATGAATCAGAATCTGAAACCATTACACCGGAATGTGCCAACAATGGATCAGAATCTGAGAACATTCGACTGGAATATTCAAACAATAGACAGGAGTTTATCCTATTATGTTTGGCGTCTTTCTGCATTTTATTGGTTGTCATTATCATCGAAGATCTATTACGCTCTTCGCATTATTCGATATTTTTATTATCCCTTCCTGGCTATCGTTGGTGTTCCTGTTAAGTGTCACTGTCCATTTTTTTTCTATAAAATAGTTATGACTGTATTACTGTTCTTTCATATATTCTACACTTCTATCCGCTATTATTGTTCCTGTTGAAACTCTGAATCCAGATATTTACTCTACAGACCACTACTAACTATATCACTGAAGATGTTCAATTACTGCCTCCCTCTGCTCTGGCAATGTTACTCATGGGTCTTGGTGTTGACCGACTCAGTCTCAGTGGATAACCGCAATATACTGTATCTTTGCCTTTGTTATTTAAATATTAAGAGCATGGAGGTCACTGCCTACTGTTCTGGTTACAAACTCCACTTCCTTCCAGTGTTTCCATCCCATGTCTGGCCAATGTCTGCAGCTGAAGCAAACGAGTCATAACTGTGGGAGATCCCTTTGACCATCAGCTGATTCCTGACACCATGCCCTGACCACTTCTAATTTGAAATACTCACCACTCCACAATGTATCTCACTGACTTATTCCATCTCCTGTTTGAACTTTGAGTTATAAAATAAAGTCTTAATGAAGTTAATAATCTGCTGATGACGCTACTGGCTTCAAACCTGTTGAAGCAAATCTGATTCGAACACACACCAACATCCCATCCATCTGTCATTCATGTGCACGCAGATATATATTGCTATTTTTATGGCAATGCCTTTATTTAAACATTCTCAAACACTTTACCTTATCTGTCCATGAAACTTCTCTCGTTCTCTCTCTGTTGATTAACAAAAAGCCTGCCAGTTGTTCGTATTTAAAATAGTTTCCTCCATGTGCATTCCTTCTCAAACAATGAGTTTCACCTTCAACCACGCCAATCGCGCACGCGCACACACTCTCCCTCAGTCTCTGATGAACACACACACGCAGATAGAGCAAACCTTCCAATTGTAGGCAGTCATCTGATGCAAGTATAGTTAGCATATGATAGTAAAGTTTGCAATGCTCTCCATGCTGGGCAGATACTGCAGTTTACTGAGCAACACACTAGCATGGTCTGCACAGCCCTCCATGCTGGGCTGTCATCTTGTCCCAGTTTATGGTGTTTGTGGTGTTCTGTCCAGCAGATTCAGAATTTGATGTAACAAACCATTTCAGCTGATCTGAAAATGCCTTTATTTAATGCTCTCATTCTTGTAATTTTACTCTCAAAGATCTCACTTCTCCAGTCAGTCCCACTGCTCTGTCTTTTTTCCCCATATTTCCACAACCTCCTCCAAGTTAATTAACTGCCTGTTTTCTGTCTTTAATGTGAATCTCTCAGTCCCTCTGTATCTTTCCCTGGCCTTGGGTTTTGGCTCTGTAGTATATCGAGTGCTGGCATTGTGAAGCTCAGAAACAGTGAAATGGTGTGTGTCAGGCTGTTTTTCACTTCCTGGTATGCCCCATGTGATGGTCCATGGACAGGCGTGTTTCAGAAGTTATGCAACACATCCTTGTAACTTGGAGTGTACCTGTGTTTGCCAACTCAGGTAACCTTGCGATCAGTTACACCAGGAAGCTCATTGAGTAAAGGACCAGACATCTAAATTGTGTGACAATGCTGTCACATTTTATTTCAAAAAAGGTTATTTTCTCTTTTTTTAACAAGCGATCTTAAAGTCCAAACTGTCTACTCTAAACGTCTCAAGTAAATAAGTTTCAGGGTTTTTGGGTTTTAAATAAATAGTAGTAAAAATGGTCAGCTCGCATAGTCCAGGCTTTCTAGTTTTTTTCCTTATAGCTGTAAGTCATTAGGTGCTTGTGTCCCAGAAGGGTTGGAAGCTTTAGTAAATTATCCCTAACTGCTATTCTCTCTGAAGCTTCACTTGATGCTGTTTCCTCCTGGATTGGAGAACTGTATGTCTGAATGCTCCTTTTTACCATGGAGTGTGTTTAGGTGATGTTATTATATTGGAACAGTTCATTTGTAGAAGGTTTTGTATCCATTATTCGGTTAAGGTTTCCAATAGTTAAGTTATTCTAAAATCCTCCTTACTTTGTATGGATTTTCATTAGAATGTTTAAATATATTGTGTTTTAATTAATGGTGAGTTGTTTGGAAATTTCACTTCACATCTGCCTTTAAAATAAGAAAATGTTGGCATCCAAGCTACTTTCTTGAAATAATTTGAGGCAGTCTGATTGGTCTATTGCAAACTGTGGACTCTTGTCTGGTTCAAATCGTTTGGGTTTGAATTACAATCCCTACAATGTGCAAACAGGCCATTTGACCCAACAAGTCCACACCGACCCTCCGAGGAGTAACCTACCCTGAAACATTCCTCTGCACTATTATTATGCATTTATCCCGACTAAGGCATCTAACCCACACATCCCTGAAAACTACAAACAATTTAGCATGGCCAATTCACCTGATATGCACATCTTTAGATTGTGGGAGGAAACCAGAGCATCCGGAATACTCTCATGCAGACACTGGAGAGTATGCAACGGAGACTATTGGGTTCAAAAGTCGTGTATGGTAGTTGTTCCGGATGTTGAATTCGGTTGGTTTAAAACCTGTTTTGTGTCTCAAAATTCTTTCAGTCACTAAGAGTTATTTGGGTGTGGAAGAAGTGAGGTTGGGGGCTTTACAAAAGGTAAGAAAGGCAAAGCTGTAGGAATTGACAGACAAGCTGGAGTTGGGGTTGTGTTTGTCTGTGAGAAAATGAGAGATAATTACAGCTATAGCTCAGCAATTACATTTGATGGAACCGCCATCAAACTCTTTGGAAATGGCTGGAATTCAATTGCAAATGAGGCACCTTGTACATGAGAAAGAATTGAAACCATTTAAATTAAAATGAGAATAGAAATAAAAGAAAACGAAATGAAGGAGAAAGAGAGAGAAGAAAACCAGAGATTTTCAACTTCGGAAGTTAGTAATAAGAGAGGAAAGTTGACATAGAAGGTGGAGATGAAGGTCGATCATAGGCTGGATGAGGAGGATAGTGAGGATGAGCAACCTTTTAGTAGCCAAAAGCCTGATGGGGTTCTGTTTAAATACGCCCAGGCATTGTCCAAATTTGATGAGAAGGATGGGGAAGCCTTTTTAATTTCATTTGAGAAAGTGGCTAAATAAATGCAGTGATCAGTTAACATGTGGATTTAGTTGATCCACACCGAGCTGGTAGGTATTTGCATCCTGGTCAGTGGAGGTATCTGGTCAGTATGAGGAGGTGAAGAAAGCCATCTGAAGTGCATATGAGCTTGGGCCAGAAGCTACAGACAGCGTTTCTGGAATCTAAAAAAAGCTCCCTCGTTAAACGCACATTGAGTTTGAAAGAATCAAACAACGTAATTTTGAAAGGTGGGTATTGGTATTAAAAACAAAGCAAAGTTATGGCACTCTTAGAGAGATTCTTATTTTGGAGAAGGTTAACAATTCACTTCCTGCAGTCGTGAGAACTCGTGTGGAAGAGCAGAGAGTAACAATGGCAAGATGAGAAGCTTAAATGTCTGATGATGATCATTGGGTTCAGAAATCAAAGTTTGGTTTCTGTGAGAGATTGTGAAGAATGTGCGAGATCTTCATAAAACATTTACCTGTAAGAGTAAGGTTTACTGGCCAAGGCCAGGAGTAACAGGTAAATGGTTTTCAGCATTAAGAGATACAGAAGTATGTAATTCTTTTATTCTGAGACATGAGGAGCTATGTCATTCAGAAGGACTGTTGGAGAGATGAGAAGTGCTCCATTATGTAACTTGTTATTGGAGTGTTCAGTGCATACATCAACAGATTTATTCCACAATGGGGAAGGAGGCCTTCAGCTTGGTGTTGGCGTTACAACATTTCAGCATTTAAATTGTGAATAACATACCTGAGACAAATCTTTATTATTGATCATGACCCCTTAAAACTTTTGGAGACATTAAGGTGAAAAAGTACCAGTCTGTTTCGATTGAGCTTTTTGCTGCCATTCAATTTGAAATTATACAGTTGACAGGGCGAGAAAACTAAGTTTTGACACATTCTGGAGACGTGGATGAAGAAAGACAAAGGCATTCTGTGGCATGAGAAAAATGACTGAAATGGAATCTCATTGTGAATATTTACATGTTCAGAGTCAATATAATATATATGCATTGCAGTCATAGAATTACAGAGTCGTAGAGATGTACAACATGGAAGCAGACCCTTCAGTCCAACCCGTCCATGCCTCCAGATATCCCAACTCAATCTCGTCCCACCTGCCAGCACCCGGCCCATATCCCTCCAAACCCTTCCTATTCATATACCCATCCAAATGCCTCTTAAATGTTGCAATTGTATCAGCCTCCACCAAATCCTCTGGCAGCTCATTCCAAACACGTACCACCCTCTGCGTGAAAAAGGTTGCCCCTTAGATATCTTTCCCCTCTCACCCTAAACCTATGCCCTCTAGTTCTGGACTCCCCAACCCCAGGGAAAGACTTTGCCTATTCATCCTATCCATGCCCCTCATAATTTAGTGAACATTTATAAGGTCACCCCTCAGCCTCCGACGCTCCAGGGAACATAGCTCCAACCTGTTCAGCCTCTCCCTATAGCTCAAATTCTCTAGTCCTGGCAACATCCTTGTAAATCTTTTCTAAGCCTTTTCAAGTTTCACAACATCTTTTCGATAGGAAGGAGACCAGAATTGCGTGTAATATTCCAACAGTGGCCTAATTATGTCCTGTCCAGCTGCAACATGACCTCCCAACTCCTGTACTCAATACTATGACCAATAAGGGAAAGCATACCAAACACCTTCTTCACTATCCTTTCTACCTGCTTCTAATAGAGGAAGATTAGGAGATCTAAAATGAATCCATCTTTGTATATTGATAGATCATTTTATTAAAGGTGGAGTTGTGAGGATATTATCACTATAAAAAGGTTGTTTTCTCTTGTTTTTTTTAAAGAGAGGTTTCAAAGGCAGAGGTGCAGAACTGCTGTCTGAAAACAGTTTAAGTAAATAACTGAGGAGGCCTTTAGGTTTTATTAAAACGGTGATAACAATGGAAGGGCAGTGGCCAGCTCTCCCAGACCAGGGTATCTCGTTTTGTTTTTGGCTGCAGCATTCAGAAGCTGTTGGAGATCCCAGCAGGGTTAGAAGTTTCCATACATGATCCCTAGCTGCTTTTCTCTCTGAGATGGTTGTTGATGTTGATTTCTCCTGTATCAAAAAACTGCATGTAAGAACCTGTATTTGAATTGATCTTTGTGCCAAGCAGTGTATACCAAGAAGGTACGGTATCTATTGTTTGTGTAACTTCCAACATATAAGCTGTCCCAAAATTTTCTTTGATTGTATTTTAACTGAAGCATTTGAATAGATTATATTTGGCTTAATGTCGAGCGCTTTGACCAGTAACAACATATCTGGAAAGCACACTTCACATCTTTCTTTAAAATAAGGAATAGTGTCGGTCTAAGTGGCCTTCTTAAAATATTTTGCGGAGATCTGGTCTGGCCCACAATATTTGTAGCTGAGGGGTTTCTGACAGACTCCTGTAGCTGAAACGTTAGTGGAGTTGTTGGGGATGGTTTGCTGAAGCTTGTGCTGTGAGCTGCCTCAGACATTCAGTGAGACCGGAGGATTTGGTGACCCAACTTTGGATGGAGCATGGGGACTATGGTAACAGCATCTGGTTGTGAAACATAAACACCAAATGGAACAGAGGCTGCAGACAGGGGAAGCTCTGAAAACACGGAGTGAGTGTGTGTAGGGAAAGGGATCTGCTGTATCCACCCCTTGTTTTCCAGGAACAGCTTCCCAAGTTACACTTAACCCAGGAGCAGAGTGTTGATGGGATCTGGACTGAACAAGGAGCTGGTCACAGAGCGGTGTCACCTTCTTCAACACGACCTGCAGATTCACGCCAGGGTGAAGACGGTGCTGCGGGTGGCTGTTAGGGTCACAGTTTCATTCAGCTTCTGTGATCCGGAACTTTCCAGGCCGGAGTTGGTGACAGCTCCATCATCTCCCAGTATATCAACATGAATGTCACCATTCGGTGATGGAGGATGTATATGGTGGATGAGGTCAATACATTGCTTCTCCCTCAGCGGGAAGCTGCCAGGTGTATCCTTATTTTCCCAGTATAGTGGGATGCCTGAAGGTGTACATGGTATCTGCAGAGTAGCCATTACATGGGGAGAGGTAGAGGAACTGAAGGAGCTCTCACTCTATTAATGTTACAGTGTGTCCATGCACAATGCATTATGTTGGTGAATACCCCTGTCCTGAAAGCAGCCATAGTTCCTTCATTCAGAAGCAGGCAGCCATTCCCATCGTCTACGGGTCTCCATGTAGAAAGGAATTATTGTATCTTGGATAAAGGCCGCCCCCTTGATACACGTTTCAAAACACCATCCCCAACACGAACCAACCACATCAAAATATTCTATGTGAACGGAGAGCAATGTGATCACTTGGAGTGTCAATGAGCAGATGATCAGGGATGGAGCAAAACCTTTCATGTCTGAACAGGTCTCCATGAACCCCCCTGTACCCAGTATCACTAAG
Source organism: Hemiscyllium ocellatum (assembly GCF_020745735.1). Lineage (NCBI taxonomy): Eukaryota > Metazoa > Chordata > Chondrichthyes > Orectolobiformes > Hemiscylliidae > Hemiscyllium > Hemiscyllium ocellatum. The sequence goes on along the minus strand of NC_083433.1, from coordinate 48,076,879 downwards.
TCCTGTAATCCCTCTCCATTTCAGTAACATACTGCCTTCCATTATTCCTGTAAATGAAATTACAGGTTATATTATGTTGTATTGCCCCTTCCAAATTATTATCCATTGTCTTGAACTTTCTGTATCTATTTGCAGACACGCCACCCTCTCTTGATAATTTAATCTCTTGCTTATCCAAGAGACATCACCAAACTCAGTATCTGTTTCAACCTCCTGATCATTGATGTAGATTGTAAATAGTTGAGGTCCACGCACTGGTCACTGTGTAACTCCACTGGTGACGTTCTGACAAACTGATTAAACTGACTTATCCGAAGAGCCTGCTTCCTGTTTGATAGACAGTCCTCCCTCTATACTGTGTAACACGGCCGAATGGCTGAGTGTGGACGAGGAGCATCAGTCAGGAATCCAATCCCTCGAACCAGCTCCGCCATTGAATACAATCATGGCTGATGTTATCGTGGACTCTGTTCCACTTTCCTGCTATCTCTCCATCCTAAGACACCTTATTTGCAGGAATCAGTTGAGGGAACTATCTCTGAGCTCCTTCCAATATAACAATACACTTTCTTCATTGAGTAGAAAAAATCTTTACACATTACTCCAATGTGATCTCTCTATGATCCTGTACAGAGGCAGCAAAAACATTACCAGGCTGCTGAAAGGTTCCCACCCAGTTTAGAGCAGTCTCAGCTCTCTAGTGTAATACACAGCATTGTTTAATATCATTGTCTTTCTCTACTTCACATGCATAACGGGAGATCTGAAGAGAATCTCACAATAATGCTTGAGAAGAGCATAAATAACGTGGCGAGATGACCTCTAACATTAATTTTAATTAGAATCTGACCGTGGGGACGTGCCAGAGTACTGGAGAACGATTAATACGATTCCACTTCACAGTAATCATGATTTGGAAATGCTGGTGTTGGGCTGGAGTGTCCAATGTTAAAAATCACACAACACCAGGTTATAGTCCAACAGGTTTAATTGGAAGCACAGTAGCTTTCAGAAAGCCACACCTTCTTCAGGTGATTGTGGAGGACAAAATTGTAAATCAAAAAACCTTTTTTTAAAAGTTGCATTCTCAGGTTAACTGTAACAATTGGGTTGGTTGCACAATATGTCGAAGGTGTTAGCGCCCTGTGTTTTCTGTCTATGCCATGATTTTAGATCGATTCTAACGTAAAAAGTCAGATAACAGAGTTTTACTGTATTCATGCAGTTTTTGAGCAAAGTACAATGTAACTCTGCAAGTACAAATTCACCCCACAAAATGTATGTGCGCATGTGGGTCTTTGCGTCTGTCTGTGTGTATGTCTGTCTGGCTTGGGGGTTGTGAGTGTGAGAGAGAGTGTACATGTGTGTGTAGTGATTGCAGAGTGTCTCAATTCTGTGAGAGGGTGCATGTGTGAGTGTGGTAGTGAATATGTGTCTGGGGTGGGGGTTTGCGAGTGTCTGTGAGAGAGAGGGTATATGTGCCTGCATGAGTATAGAGTGGTCGAAGTCCCTGAGAGGATGCATGTGTGAGTATGGGAGTGTGTGTGTGTCTGTAAGGGTGTGCGCGAGTGTCTGTGTGCGTGTCTGTGTATATATGTGTCCGTGTATATGTGTGTGAATAGGAGTGACTGCGTGTGTGTGTAAGTGTGTCTGCGTGTGTGTATAGTGCAATGGTGGTCACCTGTAGTATGGCTTGAACCTAAGGGCCCGGTTGAGGCCCTCCCTATGGGTACCGAACTTAGCTATCACCCCCTGCTTGGCCACTTTTCACTGTTGCCTGTCCTGAAGTCTGCCTTGGAGGATGATCATCCGAAGGTCCGAGGTCGAATGTACTGTACCGCAGAAGTGTCCCCAACTGGGAGGCAACACTTCTGTCTGTTGATTGTTGTGTAGTGCCCATTCATCTGTTGCCGTAGCCTTTGCTCAGTTTTCCCAATGTACCATGCCTCCAGGCGCCCTTGCCTGCAATGTATAAGGTAGACAATGTTGGCTGAGTCACATGAGTACCTGCCACGTACATGGTGGGAGGTGTCCTCACATGTAATGGTAATACCCATGTCCACATTCTGACGCGTCTTGCAGGGCCTACCATGACAAGGTTGTAGGGAGTTGTCCTGAAAGCTGGGCAGCTTGCTATGAACATATGATCTGTTTGAGGTTTGGCGGTTGTTTAAAGGCAAGCAGTGGAGGTGTGGGGAAGGTCTTGGCAAGGTGCTCATCCTCGTTGATAATGTGTTGCAGGTCACGAAGAACATGGCATAATTTTTCAGCTCCTGGGAAGTACTGAACAACGAAGTGTACCCTGTCGGTTGCCACAGCAAGGTACCGTAATGACTTCCTTAGGAGATGGACACGTGCTCCCTATAACAAAGTGACAAAAACTGAACACAATACTCAAAGTGCGGCCTTACCAAAGTCCTATCTAACTGCAACGTAATTTCCCAACTTCTATACTCAATGTCCAGCCTGATGAAGGTCAGTGTGCCAAATGCCTTCTTCACTGCCCTGTCTACATGTGACTCCACTCTCAGAGAACCGTGCACCTGAACACCAAGGTCTCTCTGCCCACTACACCCCTTGAGGCCCTCCCATTCGCCATGCAACTCCTACCTTGAGTTGAGATTCTAAAATGCAAGACATCACGCATCTATAATAAATTCCATTTGCCATTTCTTGGCCCACTTTCCCACCTGATTAAGGTCCTACTGCAATGTCTGATAAACTTCCTCACTGATCATGCTCCCACTTATTTTAGTGTCATCTGTAAACTTACAAATCATACCTTGTACATTCTCAACCAAATCATAGATAACAAACAAACATGGACCCAGCCTCCGGTCTGACAAGCATCCTTCCGCTAAACCATCTGCTTCCTACCATCAAGCCAACTGTGCATCCAGTAGCCAGTCCCCCAGCATTCCACGTGGTGTAACTCTCCAGAGCAGCCTGCCATGTGGAACCTTATCAAAGGCCTTACTGATATCGACGGAGACTATGGTTACCGCTCGGCCCTCATCAACTTTCTTGGTCACTTCATCAACGAACTGGGAAGCAAGATCTCCCACTCACAAGTCTATGCTGACTGCTCCGAATCAAACCCTGTGTAAGTAATGGGTGCAGTCAATGGTATGCTGTCCTTCATTGTAAGATGATTCAAGTACATAAGTAATGCCATCTTCCTGCTGTTCTAGGGCCTTTCTGAGAGGGTGATTGTGACACTCTCTACGGATTTGGTCTCCTTTGTAAGGAATGATCTCCTTACCACAGACACGTGTGATGGTATCACGAGGATAGAGTGAAGAAGCTGAGTGTTTAATCAGTAGAGCTGTGAGAGAAGAAGAAATGGTGACGTTAAACACGAGGATTGGCAGCGATCACTTACTTCCAAAAGAGACATTGACAGGGTGAGAAATTCCATACGTTACCAAGGATTGGTTGGTTTGATTTATTGTCACGTGTACGTCGGTACAGGGAAACACTTTATTTATGAGCAATGGAGGAAGATCATAGTAAACATGGCCAGACAGATCATACGGTGGAAATAGACTTGGACAGAGTAAGGCATAAAGGTTACACTGAACAGGACGTGCACTAGACAAGATCAACATGAACAAGGTCAGCATTATTTGAACTTAGAGAGTCCATTCATCAGTCTAACATGACTTTCCTAACAGTTTATATGCCTAAATTATTGTGCAGTCGGCGTGTGAACCCGTACTGAATGCCATGTTGCTCACAATCCCCAACAGCAGCCACAATACCTTCCATCTGAAACAGGTAGCCATTCCCACCAGCGTTCGCCCTACACAGAGAACACCAGCTGGCTTCACACAAGACCTATGGCTTCCCTCCTCACCACTAGAAAACCGCGTTAAAGTCCCACGTGTGTATCATGACAGACGGAGCTACGACGAACAACGTGGAGCAGTCTGTCTGTGCAGCCTCTTCTCCACTTGTTCACCAAGTTAGAGAATCAGTTAGGAGACAGCGAGGACTGTTGATGCTGAAGATCAGAGTAGACAGTGGTTTGCTGGATAAGCACAGCAGGAGAATCGACGTTCCGAGCATAAGCCATTCATCAGGAATCAGCATCAATTACCTCATTTTGCCCCCGTGTAAGGGCATTGAGGTGGGAATGGCCTCCTACTGTTCCTGTTTAAGTGACTCAAGGGACTGACTGGCTTATTCCTCGTCCGATTGGACAGAGCCAAGGGCCTGATTGGGTTACCCCTGGTTCCTGTATGACAGCTCGATGTGCTGACAAGTGTGATGATGCTGTAACTTTAAGAGGTTATTTTGTTCTGGTTACTTTTACGAGAGAGATTGAATGACCGTTACTAAGCTGGCTAGTTAAGACCACTTGAGTAAACAACTAGTGGGGCCTTGGGTTTACTTTAATGCAGATGGAATCGGTGTGGTCAGCTCTCACAGATTAGGATTTCTGCGTTTTGGTTTCTCAGTAACATCAGCAATTATTGGGGTCTCCACCGAGTTGAAAGTTTTAGTGAATGTCTCCTGGCAGCTACTGTCTATGAATTTTGTCTTAGTGCTGTTTTTAAATCCTGAATTGGAGAAATATTTGTGTCATTCAGTGTCTGAATATTCCTTTTTGCCAAGGGCTGTGTTCATGTGATTTTCCAGTATTGGAACAGTTCATCAGTAATAGTTCCGAGATCTATTATTCTGTTAACTTGTCCAATATAATTACATTATTCTAAATTCTTCTTTCTTTGGTTTTATTTCGTTTATCATGTTTACATAAATGGTGTTATGCCTCACACCGAGTTGTTTGACCACTCACATTGCATCTGGAACAGACACTTTACATTTTCTTTAAAATAAGAAAACATTAGAGTCGAGGCTACCGCCTTCAAATATTGTCGAGGGGCTCTGGTGTGGCCCATCACACTAGAATCCTTCTCTTCCTGAGTAATATGTTGGAGGCACTGAATGGGCTGTCCCTGTTCTTCTCCAATAATGTCAATGGGCTGAATGACTTCCTCATATTCCTGTGAAACCACTGTGAGTTGCGGAATGATCTCTTGTTTTACTGTGGCAATAAGCAGTGTCAGACAGTCCTTTATATGAATGTTACGGACTCTTTAAAAGCACAAGCCTCAAGAGAGTCTATGTCTTGCTGCACATGGACACAATCCAGTTCAGAAGCTGACGGGGGCATCAAGTTATTCTGACCATTGTGGAACCCGCAATGACCATCCCCACTTCGGATCTTATGGTGGGGAGGGTGAGGGTGGGGAGACATTGATGAAGCAGCTGAAGATGTTTGTGAAGAGGAAGCTACCCTGAGGATCTCCCACAGAGGTGACCCAGGACTGAGATGATTAACATCTTTCTTTGTGCCATGTTTGACTCCAAACATTGGAGAGTTTTCTCTGATTCCCATTAAGTTCAGATTTGTTAAGCTCCTTGATGCCAACAGAAGTCAACAGAAGCCTTGATATCAGGGCCAGTCATTTTTACCTGACCCCTTGTGTTAACCTCTTTTGTTCATATCAATAGGCCATGGTATAGGAGCAGCAACGGTTTTCTTCAAACAGGTGGCATTGAATGTCAGGGTTTCTCTTCTCAAGGTTGTTCGGGGATCCAGATGACTGAAAGTATTTGAAGAGGAGGTAGATGGATATTGACCTGCCAGAGAGTTGAGGGCGATGAAGAATTGGGTATGAAAGAGGATTTGAGACCAAGAGCAGATCAGTCATGATCTTAGTGAAGGGCAAGGCAGGCTTGGGGAGTGAACGACCTGTCCCTGTGTCTGATGTTCTCACATTCTGTTATTGGAAAGTTAGTGGATGTTATTTTCATGAATGTTCTGTTATTGATTTTGTGAACCATCACTGGGTGAGGTATGATAGCTGTATTCATAGTGAATTTGGGTCTACAACATGACCAACTAATGAAGCACAAGTTGCAGAGAGGTGAAGCTCTGTAAAGAGAGATGAGGGGCTTCTTTCATACCCAGCCTGGGTTTTACAACTACATTTCTCAAATCACCTCAAAGCGTTTGGGACAGTCTTGAAGGGTCGAATGATCTCTTCTGTTTCTGTGCACCAGGTTATAGAAATAACTAGTCTCTAAATGCTCCTGCCTAACAGGTTTAATAGCCTGAATGGAACATAGGAACACGGGTTTGAGGGACAGGAGCAAGTCATTAGATACGTTAAACCTTCTCCACCAGGCACTAAGATTGTGGCTGATCGGGTTGTGGTCTCAGTCCTACTTTCCTGTCTGCGTCCCATTATCCATGACTCAGTACTCTGTCAAATATTTCAGTAACGCAACTTTCAATCAATGTGAACATAGATGCATGATAGACTTCCAGTGAAGAGGATTCGGATTTGAAAGGTACTTTCAGAATTTTTCGTCGTCCCTCTTATAGAATCAGAGTCATGCAGAATAGAAACAGACCCGTTAGTCCAATCTGTTCAGTCCGATCAGATATCAAATCTGATCCAATACCATTTGCCAGCATTTTGCCAATATCTCTCCACTTTCAGATACTTTTTAAATGTGCGATTGTAACCGTCTTCACCACTTCCTCTGACAGCACTTTATGTACACACACCACTCTCTGTGTGAAAAATTTAACTTCAGGTCCCTTCTAAATCATTCGTCCTCTCCCCTCCAACCAATGCTCTCCTGTTCTGGGATCCTGGGTAGCGGAACATGGCTGTTCAGAATATCCATGCCCCTGATGGTTTTATAAACCTCGATAATGTCACCCCTCAGCCTCTGACACTCCAGGGTGAAACACCTCAAACTAATCAACCTCTCCCTAAAGCTCAAATCTCCAGTCCTGGGACGACTGTGTAAATCTTTTCTGCAGACAACCGAGTTGCACGCAGTATTCTTAAAGTGGCCTCACCAACATCCTGCACAGATACAACATGCCACCACAACTCAATGCTCTGACTGATTAAGGCAAATTTGTAAAATGTGTTCTGTACCGCACTGTCTGCATTCGACTCCACTTTCAAGGAACAATGCACCTAGAGCCCTATGTCCATTTGTTTCACAACACTCACCAGGCCCTTACCATTAAGTGTATCATTTCTGCTCACAAGCCTCCAGTCTGAAAAAATATCCCTCTTCCTTCAAGCCAATTGTGACGAGCTTCTTCTGTATCCCATGTGACCGAACTTACTAATCTGCCTACCAATCGGAATGTAGTGAACACCTTGCTGAGGTCCATATATACAATGTCTACCAAACTGCCTTCATCAATCTTCTTTGTCACCTCTTCATAAAACGCAATCAAATTAATGAGACATGATTTCCCATGCAGAAAGATACGTTGTCTACCCCGATCACTCCTTGCCTTCTCAAATGTATATAAATCCTGTCCCTCAGAATCCCATCCAACAACTCACCCACCACCAACATCAGGCTCACCGTTCTATAGTTCTCCAGCTTTTTGGGTCACTGTTTCCTTTTCTAGCCCCACTTCTCCACTGCTCACAACAAATGTTAAATGTAACCAGGTCGGTGATATGGCTGATGATATCGGTCTCAGACTGGGTCAGGATCAGTTTTAGGAACAAGTCAGGCTAGTTTCTTTAATCTGCTAAAACAACACGTTTAAGATCCACAGCAATGTTACTCCAACTATGATGGAATGATGAATGGCAAACTGTTTGGATATTGCAAATAAAGAATCAATATTTTTCGTTCGAAAAACACTGACACACACACACACACACACAGACACACACACACACACACACACACACACACACACACACACACACACACACACACACACACACACACACACACACACACACACACACACACACACACACACACACACACACACACACTCTCACAATTTCACGTTGAAAGAACCTTGTCCAAATATTAGTGTAACTAATGACAAAAGGAAAAATCCAGAGATTGTCCAAAATGTTATTTTGCTTCTGAAGATATTCTACTCACACAGCTGCTAGCAATGGGATTTTATCCTGGGAGTGTTGGATTTGACTGAATTCCTTTTGCATTAGTCTGGCCAGAGGTTTCAGGTTAGCAAAGTGGCTCAGTAGTTCGCTCTGTTTCTTCTATCCATCAGGGACATGATTTCAATTCCATCCTCGGACGACTTTCTGCGTGGAGTTTGCATCTTCTCCCCTTGTCTGTGTGAGCTTCTGATGGGTGCTCCCTTTTCCTCCCAAAGCTGTATAATTCAAGTGGATTGGTCAAATAGTCCATAGTGTTCAGCGATTTCTACTTTAGGTGCACTAGTCAGTGGTAACTGCAAAGGCACGGGAAAGTTACTGATTGGAGGGTTAGTATGGACTTGTTGGGCCGAAGGGCTTGTTTCCACACTGCAGGGATTCTACAAAAATAAGAATGGAAACAATAACAGTAGAGTTTTGTTTTAGCTCGTACACGTTACTGTGATGAGGAATAATGAAGGAGAGAGAGACTGCAATAGGCCGTTTCTTCTCAGGCAGATGACACTTTCTCCCTCTCTGAGGTGAATCACACAATAATGTCATTCTCTCCCAAACTGGACCATGTGAGGTCTCCTTGTACATTGTCCAAACTATGTCTCCATCACATTCCCTGTTCCATGTCGGTGCATCATTGCTGCTGCCATACACAGAGTCATACCCGGGGCAGAAAAAAATCTCGGTCGATTTGAAGATATGTTTATGTGTCCCTGCGTCATTAAAAAATAAAATGTTTAATGTATTCAGAATGCACAGAACATAGAACATAGAACAGTCCAGCACAGAATAGGCCCTTCAGCCCACCATGTTGTGCCAACGACTGATCCTCTTGTATGCACCCTTAAATTTCTGTGACCGTATACATATCCAGCAGTCTCTTAAATGTCCCTAATGACCTTGCTGGCAACGCATTCCATGCTCTCACAACTCTCTGTGTAAAGAACCCGCCTCTGACATCCCCTCTATACTTTCCTCCAACCAGCTTAAAACTATGACCCCTCGTGTTAGCCATTTCTGCCCTGGGAAATAGTCTCTGGCTATCAACTCTATCTATGCCTCTCATAATCTTGAATACCTCAATTAGGTCCCTTCTCCTCCTCCTTTTCTCCAATGAAAAAAGTCCGAGCTCAGTCAACCTCTCCTCATAAGATAAGCCCTCCAGTCCAGGTAGCATCCTGGTAAACCTCCTCTGAACCCTCTCCAAAGAATCCACATCTTTCCTGTAATAGGGTGACCAGAACTGGACGCAGTATTCCAAGTGAGTTCGAACCAAAGTTTTATAGAGCTGCAACAAGATCTCACGACTCTTAAACTCAATCCTGATGAAGGGCTTTTGCCCGAAACGTCGAATTTCCTGTTCCTTGGATGCTGCCTGACCTGCTGCGCTATAACCAACAACACATTTTCAGCTCTGATCTCCAGCATCTGCAGACCTCACTTTTTAATCTTAAACTCAATCCCCCTGTTAATGAAAGCCAAAACACCATGTGCTTTCTTAACAACCCTGTCCACTTGGGTGGCCATTTTAAGGGATCTATGTACCTGCACACCAAGATCTCTCTGTTCCTTCGCACTGCCAAGAATCCTATTCTTAATCCTGTACTCAGCTTCCAAATTCGACCTTTCAAAATGCATCACATCGCATTTATCCAGATTGAACTCCATCTGCCACCTCTCAGCCCATCTTGGCATCCTGTCAATGCCCCAGTGCAGCCTACAACAGCCCTCTATACTGTCAACGACACCTCCAACCTTCGTGTCATCTGCAAACTTGCTGACTCATTCTTCAATCCCCTCATCCAAGTCATTAAAAAAAATATAATCAGTAGAGGCCCAAGGACAGAGCCCTGTGGAACACCACTCACCACAGACTTCCAGGCAGAATATTTTCCTTCCACTACCACTCGGTGTCTTCTGCTGGCCAGCCAATTCTGTACCCAAACAGCTAACACAGATGCCAGTGTTAAAATGAATGTTTTAACAAATACAGAAATTGCTGGAAAAGCTCGGCAGGTCTGTCAGCATCCAGATGCCTTTTACATGATGGAGGTGTACCAGCCTCCACCACTTCTTCTAGCATCTCATTCCATATGCACACCATCCTCTGTGTGAAAAGGTGCCCCTTAGGCCTCTTCAGAATCTTTCCCCTCTCACTTTCGACCAATGTCCTCTAGTTTTGGATTCCCCTAACCTGGGAGAGTTAAAGTGTTGAGCCACGGGGTGGTTGGGTTGGTTGGTCCGGGCGTCCCAGAGGTGTTCCCTGAAGCGTTCCCCAAGTAGGCGGCTCGTCTCCCCAATATAAAGCAGGCCATATCGGGTGCAGCGGATGCAATAGATGATGTGTGTGGAGGTACAGGTGAATTTGTGGCGGATATGGAAGGATCCTTTGGGGCCTTGGAGAGAGGCATTGAAGAGTTGTGGGCGCAAGTTTTGAATTTCCTGCGGTTGCAGGGGAAGGTGCCGGGATTGGAGGTTGGGTTGGTGGGGGGGTTGGGACCTGACGAGGGAGTCACGAAGGGAGTGGGCTTTGCGGAGTGCTGATAGGGGAGGGGAGGGAAATATATCCCTGGTGGTGGGGTCCGTTTGGATGTGGTGGAAATGACGGCGGATGATACGCTGGATATGGAGGTTGGTGGGGTGGTAAGTGAGAACCAGTGGGGTTCTGTCCTGGTGGCGGTTGGAGGGGCGGGGCTCAAGGGTGGAGGAGTGGGAAGTGGAGGAGATGCGGTGGAGGACATCGTCGATCGCATCTGGGGGGACTCTGCGGTCTTTGAAGAAGGAGGCCATCTGGGCTGTACGGTATTGGCACTGGTCCTCTTGGGATCAGATGCGGCGGAGACGAAGGAATTGGGAATATGGGATCTCGTTTTTAGAGGAGGCAGGGTGGGAGGAGGTGTAGTCCAGGTAGCTGTGGGAGTCAGTCGGTTTATCGTAGATGTCTGTGTTGATTCGGTCCCCCGAGATAGAAATGGAAAGTTTAGGAAGGGGAGGGAGGAGTCTGAGGCGGTCCAGGTGAATTTGAGGTCGGGATGGAAGGTGTTGGTAAAGTTGATGAACGCTTCACCCTCCTCGTGGGAGCACGAGGCAGCGCCGATACAGTCATCGATGTAGTGGAGGAAAAAGTGGGGGGGGGTTGTGCCAGTGTAGTTGCGGAAGATGGACTGTTCCACATATCCTACGAAGAGACAGGCATAGCTGGGGCCCATGCGGGTGCCCATGGCAACTCCTTTAGTTTGGAGGAAGTGGGAGGATTGGAATGAGAAGTTATTCAGAGTGAGGACAAGTTCAGTCAGTTGAACGAGGTTGTCAGTGGAAGGGTACTGGTTGGTACGGCGGGAAAACAAAAAACGGAGGGCTTTGAGTCCTTCGTGATGGGGGATGGAGGTGTACAGGACTGGATGTCCATCGTGAAGATAATGCGTTGGGGACCGGGGAACCGAAAATCATGGAGCAGGTGGAGGGCGTGGGTGGTGTCCCGAACGTAGGTGGGGAGTTCTTGGACTAAGGGGTACAGAACCGTGTCGAGGTATGCGGAGATGTGTTCGGTGGGGCAGGAGCAGGCTGAGACATTGGGTCGGACGGGGCAGTCAGGTTTGTGGATTTTGGGCAGCAGGTAGAAGCGGGTGGTGCGGGGTTGTGGGATTATGAGGTTGGAGGCGGTGGATGGGAGATCCCCTGAGGTGATGAGGTTATGGATATTCTTGGAGATGGTGGTTTGGTGTTGGAAGGTGGGGTCATGGTCAAGGGGGCAATAGGAGGAGGCGCCCACGAGCAGGCGTTTGTCCTCAGCGGTGTAAAGGTCAGTGCGCCAAACTACTACCGCGCCTCCCTTGTCTGCCGGTTTGATGGTGAGGTTGGGTTTGGAGCGGAGGGAGTGGAGGTGCTGCACGTTCTGAGGGTGAGAGGTTGGAGTGGGTACGAGGGGTGGACAGGTTGAGTGTGTTAATATTGCGGCGGCAGTTGGCTATAAATAGATCGAGGGCGGGTAAGAGGCCAGCACGGGGTTCCAGGTGGATGGGGTGTGTTGGAGGCGGGAGAAGGGGTCGTCAGAGGTTGGGCGAGAGTCTTGGTTGAAAAAGTAGGCATGGAGGCGAAGGCAGCGGAAGAATTGTTCTATATCTCGCCGCGTGTTGAACTCATTGATGCGAGGGCGTAGGGGAATGAAGGTGAGGCCTCTGCTGAGGACTGATCTTTCATGCTCAGAGAGAGGGAGGTCTCGAGGGATAGTGAAGATCTGGCAAGGCTGGGAGCTAGGACCCGGTGTGGGACTGGAGCTGGGAGTGGGTGCGGGGTTAGCGGCAGGGGCGGGGACGGAGGGGCGGGTTTAGACGTGTTGACGAAGCTCGGAGTGTGGTCGGGGTCACGAATGGTGACGGAAGTCGGCGTGGGGGCGGGGTTACGCGTGGTGACGAAAGACGGCGTGGGGATGGAGACACATGAGACGTTGTGGTCCTGCAGGTCAGTGATGTCACTGGGGGCGGAAGTGGCTGCGGCGAGGGCAACCGAAGGGGCGGAAATGGTTGTGGCGATGAAAGAAACGTTGTCATTCCCGATAGCCGCGTTTGTCTGTGCGGCGATCGCGGAGGCTGCGAGGTCGGTGGGGGCGGAAGTGACGTGACGGTCGTCGGTGGCCGTTGGTGCCGCGGGCGCTGTAGCGGCCGCGTGTGTAATGGCGTCCGACAGATTGCAGAGACCGATGGAAGATTCTGGAACAGTTGAGGAACCATGAGTGTGGGGGTCAGTACACGAAAGTTTTCGGTACTTACTGCCTTTAATTATAATCAGGTTACCATTACTGAACTACAGAAAACATTTTGTTTTGTTAAACAAGTGCAAGATGGAAATTAACTATGAACATCTTTAATCGCAATTATCTGTAGTCTACAATATTAGGGAAAGAAATCCCGCAGACATACTCCGCCCAATGAAGGGTCTCAAATAAATATTTATTACTGAACACCAGACACGGAGAAAGACCATAATTTCTGGCCCCAAAACACCGATCAGTATAACGCAACTCTCACGTGTGTCTGTCCTCTGCCTAAAACCATGAAATGATACCAGGCCACTGATTACTGTCCAGCCTCTCCTCCCCACTGACTGTGTCTGCAATCCGTCCCTCCTCCCTCTAACCACACAAGGCAAACCAAGCTCAGGGTCTTTGTGAAATTCAAGGCCGGAGTGTGCAGGCCTCCTGGAGAGGGGTGGACATTTTAAAATTAAACGGGGAAGGTGAGGAGGTGGTAATATCACTCACTGGCCGAGGCGTGGCAGATGGATTTTAGTTTGGATTAATGCAAGGTATTGGATTTGGTAAATCAAACAAGAGTCGGACTTATACAATTAAACGTAGGGCCTTTGGCAGTGTTGTAGAACAGAGACCTCTGCTATCAGGTATAAATTTTTTCAAAGTTGCATCTCATATAGATAATGTGGTTAAGAAGGTGTTTAACACACTTGTCTTCAATGGTCAGACCTTTGAGTATCGGAATTGGGACGTCATGTTGTGGTTGTACAGGACATTTGTGAGACCTCTTCTGGAATACTGTGTCCAGTCTGGGCATCCTGCCCGCTCATTCCATCCGCACACCACCCTTGGGGTGAAAAAGTTTCCCCTTAGGTCACTTTTAAATGTTTCCCCTCTTACTTTACAACTGTGTCCTCTAGTTTTGGTCTCCACTTCCCTTATAAAATACATTGACTATTCACTTTGGTATTATTGACCTTGATATTATTAAGCTGGAGAGTGTTCAGAAGAGATTAACCTGGATGTTGCTAGAAATGGAGGGATTGAGCTATAAGGAGAGGCTGAATATTCTGGGACATTTTTCACTGGAGAGTATGAGATGGAGGGGTAACTTTGCAGAGGTTTATAAAATAGTGTGGGGTACAGATAAGCTGAAGGGCTGATGTTTTTTCTCTAGAGTTGGGGATTCAAAACTGAGGGATATTTTAAGGTGCGAGGAAAAAAGATTTACAAAAGTCATGAGAGGTAATTATTTTAGACAGGAGCTGGCTTGTGTGTGGAATGAACTTGCAGAGTAAGTGGTGAAAGCAGGGACAGTTACAACGTTTAAAGGACATTTAGATCAGTCCATGGATAAGACATCAGTTTGGATGGTGCTGTGAGCAGCTGCCCTCCCCCTCCTGCTCTCTGCCTGGATCCCTGTTGGTTTTCACCCTCTGCCAATGCCGGTGCAGTGGCGTGGGGAGGCCAGCAGAGGGTGACTTTGCATCACTTTAAACACCACAGACACAGCCAGACCTGCCCCACACAGAGACACATCGATACACACACAGCAATTGTTAGGACACGGCACAGATCTCATCTGGTAACTTAAACTAAACATAAATAAATGCTTAATTCGCCTCCTAAACTGTTAAAATATGAGTGACAGAGAACTCCCAAATTCCACAGATTAAATAAAAACAACAATGTATTTTTTAACACTGAAAGTGATCTGAAAGTGATCCTCCATCTGTTAACTGATTATTACCTGACTCTAGCTCTACAGTAATATACTGTTTCTGGGTCTGCCATCCTCTCATATCACAGGAGCTTGTAAGCTCTCAGTTCAGAGCAGCGTTCACTCTCTCTTAAAGGTACAGTACACACTTTCAATTTCATCCCATTATACCCTGATGAATATAGATAAGTGGAACCTATCCGGATTTCTCTTGCTCTGTGGTTTGTCAATATTTCATCTACTCTGTCTCGTATGTGTCAGGATTTTTGTTGCTCCATTGACAGTATGTCATTATTCGACTCTGTCCTTTGGAATATAGCAGTATTTCACTTGCTCACACTCCTGTGTGTTGGACGGGATTTCAGTTGTTTCATGTGGACTGTGACTCGATGATATTCTCAATGTTTGTAAATGGTACCAAACCTGCAAGAATTGTAAAGTCTATGGAGTACAGTGTGGAACTCTAACAGGACAGTGACACGCTGGTAGACGGGGGTTAATGCAGAGCAGTGTGAGGTGATGCACTTTGGTATGAAAGATAAAGAAAGACAGTTTAAAACAGGCTGTGTCGTTATAAAGGGGCTGCAGGAACAGAGAGCCCTGGGTGTATATGAGCACAGATCGTTGAAGATGTCAGGACAATTGGGGAGAGCAGTAACTCTCACAGATTAATTTCAGTATCTGAGCTGTTTACAGGAGGAGGTGTAGGAGGGAGCCTCCATGCTCCCTTCCTGGGAGGTGGTGGTGATGATGTGATGTGAGAACACCCTCCTGACCCCCGAGACCGTGGGGATTCCATATGTACCAGCTCGACACAGAAGGGAGATGGCATCAGGGCCACAGCTTCTAAGTTGTGCCGGGGGAAAATCCCCACACGAGGCGTCCCATCCTCTCCGGCTCGTATCAGGGTCCTCCACACATGGCAAGGGGAGGGGGGTGGTAAGGGAACGGAGATGGAGCACTCCACCACCCGGCTTGGCCCTTTCTGTCCTATTCTAGGCTGTTTCTCCTGGAATGGGAGAAAGGGAGGGAGGGATGGTGGAGGTGGGTGGCCCTGCTGATAGTGCTTTCGCAGGTGAGAATAATGGCTAATGGTGAGGTTTTCAGAGGGAGTCTGTAGACAGTGTTGCATCCATGCAGTGTAATTGATATGGGGGGGTAAAGTGGACGGGGTGACAGAGAGACAGAGAGAGAGAGACAGAGACAGAGACAGACAGAGAGAGAGAGAGACAGACAGACAGAGACAGAGAGAGGGAGAGGGAGACAGAGACACACAGAGAGAGAGAAGGTGCTGCATGTGGCAGTGACAGTGTTGGAGCATGAGCCTTATTCGGTGGTCGTGCCATAACAGAAATACAGTGAGTGTGAGGGAGCAGAGAGAATACAGTGACCCTTACCCTGACAGAGCGGGGAAGGTTATTGATGCTTGTCCTGTATTGCTGGGCATTTCTTCAGACCACAGATACTGCACGGAGCTGGGTGGTGACCTCAGGCTATGCTCGGTGGGTCTGGTGGTGTGGCTCCCTCTGGGAAGAGAATGGTCTCCCTCTGTACTAGCCCATCCACGAGGACCTCTGTGACTCTGTCGACAAACCGTGGTGTAATTGCCCCTTATCTGCCATGCTCGGCGTAAACTGTACAGGGCAGCTCCAAGGTGAGAAAGCTCAACCGTGTGCCCTTTGGCCTTTCAAAGATGGCACCAGTGTCAGGGGTCACGGAATATCCAGGGGCACCTGGGCGGCTGTGAGTCCCTCCAGCCATGATGGGTGGGAGAATCGGGCTGGTATGGAATGAGCGGGACACCATGTGGGTGGGTAGGGGGTGGGGGAAGTCAATGTTGAGATAGCACCAGGAATCCAGCTTGGCCTCGTACAGATAATCTCTCTGTCACACTCAATGAAAATAACACTGAGGCAAATTATTGTTAGAATCAGCTCAGTGAGTCATAGATTCTGTTGAAACTATTCCCATTTACAAAGCTATAAAACAAATGCTCATCAAAAACTCTCCACCATTTCACCTCACACCAATCTCCCCTTTTCCCATCTTTCCTGGAAGACTGGCTCATGTTATACGATGTTATCGAAGTGTCTACATTTCAGCATTCTGAAACCTGGGAACACATCCGTCCATGACACTGTCTCTCAGTCTCCCCCTCTCAGTCTATACCCCAAACCCCTCCCATGTGGTGATATTTAAACTGATTCCCCCGCCATCTCTCCCTGGCAGTGATGTTCACACCCACAGCACCCCCTTGTCAGGGCCCAAAATAGATATGGAGCTGTAAATGGGTGGGAGCTGTACGTCCTTTCACTTCCAGCATGGGCTGCAAGTTTCCCCACACTGGGCAGTGATCCAACACAGTGTTACTGAGCAATGTACTGGGGTGGGGTACACAGTCCTACGTGCTCGGACGGTAACTGCTCCTGGTTTACAGATTAATGCACTGGGGTGATGTACACAGTCCTACATGCTGGGAGGGTAACTGCTCCTGGCTTATAGAGCAATGCACTGGGGTGGGGTACACTGTCCTACATGCTGGGAGGGTAACTGCTCCTGGGTTACACATTAATTCACGCGTGATCACTGCACAGGTCGCTGTGCTGGTCAGACTATCTGGTTGAGGTTTCTAGAGAATACATTCATGTGGGATGTGCAGCTCCCCATGCTGGATGGATATCTGTTTCAGGTTCACACATTAGTGCCCTGCTGTGGTCTGCACAGCTGCCGGTACTGGACAGATATGTAGCCTGTGCACAGTACATCATGGTGGTGGGGTGGGTAGGGGGGAAAGGTGATGGACAGATCACGGAGCTCCATGGAACGTTCTGTCCCCAACATTCTATAACTGACATTCCCCGGAACGTTCTGTCCCTGACGTTGTTTGTTTGTGAACGGCCGGACGTCAGTGAATTGAACAAACGATAAGATCCCGAGGGAAGAGATCCCGTTCCAGGGAGAAGGAGACACTGTTCCGAAGGCCCCTCAGGTAGTTAAAGGGGTGAATACGTTTTCCCTGCGTTTACTTTTCTCCACGACACAGGATCGACCACAATTTAGACCAAAATACAGAAATTCCCAAACTCCGTTTGTCTTCAGGAAACTGGGAGAGAATCCTTCAGGGCAGCAACGTTTCCACACTTCGTATTAGGAACTGGCAAGTAGTGACCTGTGTCTGCTCTCGAGTGATCGAGTGTGTGGGAATGTTCCAGAAACCATCTGTCCTTATGGATACGTCTCTGTGTGTTTGGGGAGGGATGGTTTCTTGTGGTATATGTCGCATTTTTGTCAGTAATTCCGAACTTCCCATTTGTTATTCCAGCTCCAATTATGTTAATAAATCCCTGAATACAGGGACACATTTGAAAATCTCACTGGGTCCCAAATCAAACGGGTCCCTTTGCCTCCAGGCTGATGGATAATGGGTTTGTTTTCCTTCCTCACAGTTAACGTAGTGACCATCTACGTCCTGCTTTATAAAGATTGTGGATTGGCTCCATGTGTTAGACGTTACCTGGGGGCCATGGCAGCGGCGGATCTCCTGGTCATTATTCTCGACCTGATCCTGAGACACATTCCCATTGTTTATCGGGAACAGTTTTATTTCCTGTTCTCCGTCCCCGTGTGTAATATCCACGCTGCCCTGCTTTATGCAGCCACTGACTGCTCTGTCTGGTTCACCGTCACTTTCCCCTTTGATTGGTTTGTGGCCATTTGTTGCCAGAAGCTGAAAAGTAAATATTTCAGTGAGAAAACGGCGGCTGTGGTTCTGGGAGCAGTGACTGTGCTGAGCTGTTTAAATAACATTTCCTGGTTTATGTTAACGGCTTGGTATTTGCTGTGGAACACCCCCTGGTTTTGTGATGTAACAGACACTGTTCTATACTCCATTGTTTTGGTCACAATCGAGTTCCTCCACAACATTCTAACCCCAGGTGTCCCATTTCTCCTAATTCTGCTGCTCAATGCTCTCACCGTCAGACATATTTTAGTGACCAGCAGAGCCCGCAGGAGACTCCGCGCTCACACCAATGGGGACGCTCAGTTTGACACAGAAATGAGAAACCGAAAAAAATCCATCATTTTACTGTTTGTGATCTCGGCCAATTTCATCCTGTTATGGTCAACGTTAATGCTGTTTTCGAGATGGAGACGGATGTGGGCTATTGGGTATAAGTCTGTTTATCTCGATCCTTTTGTGCTCGAATTGGGCTTCATGCTGCAGCTCCTCAGTTGCTGCACAAACACGGCTATTTATGCCATGACCCAGACTAAATTCAGGCAGCAGCTGAAGAATGTGCTGAAATATCCCTTCACCCAAATCCATCCATCCATCAAATTCCCTCAATAATCAATCCATCCTGGATTTTCTCTTTTCAGTTCAGTGTTTCAGCGATGGAGCAGCCTGTCGCTATGGTAACAGACTGAGGGGAGCGCTGGTTTGTCCATCCTTATCCCACAGGGGGGTTACAGGGAAACATTTCAATGTTTCACACAACTCAGGGGCCAGTGAGAAAAGCCATCCCACTGACTGTATCCATCACTTCCATTTGTAAACAATAAAAATGTGGATTAAAGCGTGCCGAGCAGCAGAGTGACCGATGTTGTTGTGTGTCTTTGTGTTGGAGAAGCTGAGCTGGAGAGAGACAGACTCAGCCCCAAGTCCTGGTCCTCAGGGAAGGGGAGGGCACAGCGTCCTGAGCTCAGGAGCTAGTTTTAACTCCCTCTGTCCTTACTTTCCCTTATGGGTCTCCCACTCCAACTTGGCTCCCTTTGTAACTCTCCCCCCATATATCCCTCCCACTCTCACACTGCACTGCTATATCTCTCTCCTTTTCCCATTTACACACTCAATTCCACTGTCCTTGCCTTCCCCAGTCTCATATACTCTCTCCATCTTGCGATCATAACCTCCCAATGTTACTGTCTTCCTGGAATCCTTCGGTGCTGGGAGAAACAGAAGAGGGTTGTCGATCTTCAGGCCGATGTTAGGGAACAGAGATAGGGACGGCATGTCAGGCCATTTCCAGGGCAACTGTATGGAGCTTGGGCCAAACGTCATTGCTCAGGGACATAGTGGGTGTGAGAACACCAGCCGTTACTAGATGGTAACAGGTGGAGTGGCACCACAGGCTATGGCTGAGACTGGTACAACAGGATCTCACAAACAGAACACATTGTGTGGCACCCACTGTCTGTTACTCAGGGAATAGAATGGGGATGGGGTTAAAGTTCATTTAGAGGGTGTTCACAGGCAGGAGCTCAGTTTAAGGTGTGTGAGGAGTGTGATGGTGGGAGACTGCGTGGGTGTGTGAGTGTGATACTGGGGGAGTGTGCAGAGGTGTGGGTGTGATGGTGGGGGAATGTGTGGGGGAGTGAGTGGGATGATGGGGGAATGTGTGAGGGAGTGAGCATGGTGGTGGGGGAGTGCATGGGGTCTGAGAATCAGGATGGGGCTGTGTGTGAGGGACTGAACGTGATGGTGGGTGACTGCGCAGGAGAGTGAATGTGATGGTAGGGGAGTGTGTGGAGGTGAGCGTGATTGTGAGGGTGGTGTGGGGCAGTGTGTATGAGGGTGGTGGAGTGTTTGGGGGTGAGCGTGACGGTGAGGGTGGTGTGGCGCAGTGTGTGTGAGGTTGGTAGAGAATGTGGGGGTGAGCGTGACGGTGAGCGTATCGTGGGGCAGTGGGTGTGAGCACGACAGTGGGGGAGGTGTGGGACAGTGTGTGTGAGGGTGGTGAAGTGTTTGGAGGTGAGCGTGACGGTGAGGGTGGTGTGGGACAGTGTGTGTGATGGTGGTGGAGTGTGTGGGGGTGAGCGTGACAGTGGGGGTGGTTTGGGGCAGTGTGTGTGACGGTGGTGGAGTGTGACGGTTTGAGCGTGAGGGTGGGTTGGTGTGGTGCAGTGTGTGTGATGGTGGTGGAGTGTGTGGGGTGTGTGCGACAGTTAGGGAGGTGTGGGGCATTGTGTGTGAGGGTGGTGAAGTGTGTGGGGGTGAGCATGACGGTGAGGGTGGTGTGGGACAGTGTGTGTGAGGGTGGTGGAGTGTGTGGGGGTGTGTGTGACGGTGAGTGAGGTGTGGGGCAGTGAGTATGAAGGTGGTGCAGTGTGAGGGGGTGAGCGTGATGTTGAGGGTGGTGTGGGCACTGGGTGTGAGGGTGGTAGAGTGTGAGGGGGTGAGCATCAAGGTGGGGGAGGTGTGGGGCAGTGTGTGTGAGGGTGGGGGAGTGTGAAGGGTTGAGCGTGACAATGAGGGTGGTGTGGGGCAGTGTGTGTGAGGGTGGTGGAGTGTGTCGGTGTGAGCGAGACAGTGAGGGTGGTGTGGGGCAGGGTGTGACATATGAGAGTGAGGGAGGCAGGGTGATGGTGATAGAGTGAGTGTGAGGGAGTCAGGTTGACCGTGATGGAGTGAGTGTGAGGGGGTCAGTGTGTTGGTGATGGATTGAGTGTGAAGTGGTCAGGGTTTCAGTGATGGAGTGAGTGTGAGAGGGTCACGGTGACATTGGTGGAGTGAGTTTGCGGGGGTCACTGTGTCGGTGGTGGAGTGAGTGTGAGAGGGTCAGTGTGACAGTGATGGAGTGAGTGTGAGGGAATCAGGGTGACGGTGATGGCGTGAGTGTGAGGCGGTCAGGGTGACAAAGATAGAGTGAGTGTGAGGGGTCAGAGTAACGGTGATGGAGTGAGTGTGAGGGGGTCAGTGTGTCGCTGGTGGAGTGAATGTGAGAGGGTCAGTGTGACAGTGATGGAGTGAGCGTGAGGGAATCAGTGTGACGGTGATGCCGTGAGTGTGAGGCGGTCAGGGTGACAAAGATAGAGTGAGTGTGAGGGGGTCAGAGTAACGGTGATGGAGTGAGTGTGAGTGGGTCAGTGTGACATTGATGGAATGAGTGTGAGGGAGTCAGGGTGATGGTGATGGAGTGAGTGTGAGGGGGTCAGAGTGAAAGTGAAGAAGTGAGTTTGAGGGGGCAGGGTGATTGTAATGGAGTGAGTGTGGGGGCAGCGTGACAATGGTGGAGTGAGTGTGAGAGGGTTAGTGTGATGGTGATGGAGTGAGTGTGAGGGGGATCTGGGGACGGTAATGGATTGAGTGTGATGGAATCAGTGTGACGGTGATGGAGTGAGCGGGAGAGGGTCAGTGTGACAGTGTTGGAATGAGTGTGAGGGGGTTGGGGGATGGTAATGGAGTGAGTGTGAGTTGGTCAGGGTGACATTGATGGAGTGAGTGTGAGGGTTTAAGTGCGACGGTGATGGCGTGAGTGTGAGGGGGTCAGGGTGACAGTGTTGGAGTGAGTGTGAGGTGGCCAGGTTGATGGTGATGGTGTGAGTGTGCGAGAGTCAAGGCAACAGTTATGTAGTGAGTGTGAGAGGGTGAGTGTGCCGTTGATGGAGTGAGTGTGAGACGGTCAGGGTGTCAATGATGAAGTGAGAGTGAGGGGGTCAGGGTGACGGTCATGGAATGAGTGTGAGGGGGTCAGGGAGCCGGTGATGGAGTGAGTGTGAGGGTTCTGTGTAACGTAGATGGAGTGAGTGTGAGTGGCTCAGGGTGAGAGTGATGGAGTGAGTGCGAGTGGGCCGGTGTGATGGTGATGGAGTGTGATGGGTCAGGGGGACAGTGATCGAGTGAGTGTGAGGGGATTAGGATGACAGAAGTCGAGTGAATGTGAGAGGGTCAGTGTGACGATGATGGAGTGAGTGTGAGGGGGTTAGGTTGACTGTGACGGAGTGAGTGTTAGGGGATGTGGGTGACGGTGATGGAGTGAGTGGGAGTTGGTCAGGGAGACAATGATGGAGTGAGTGTGAGGGGGTCATGGTGACAGTGTTGGAGTCAGTGTGAGGGGGTCAGGGTTGACTGTGATGGAGTGAGTGTGAAGGGGTCAGTGTGACAGTGATGGAGTGAGTGTGCGTGTGCCAGTGTGACAGTGATGGAGTGAGTGTATGTGGGTCATGATGTTGGTAATGAAGTCTGTGTGAGGGAATGAGGGTGACTGTGATGGAGTGAGAGTGAGGGGGTCCGGGTGACATTGATGGAGTGAGTGTGAGGGGGTTAAGAGTGACGGTGATGGGGTGCGTGTGAGAGGTTAATGGTGACGGTGATGGAGCGAGGGTGAGTTGGTCAGGGAGACATTGATGGAGTGAGTGTGATGGGTTCAGGGTAACGGTGACGGTGACGGAGTGAATGTGAGGGGTTCAGGGTGACAGAGATGGAGTGAGTATGAGGGGGTCGGTGTGACAGTGACGGATTGAGTGTATGGGGATCATGGTGAAGGTGATGAAGAGATTGTAAGGGGGTCAGGCTGACTGATAGAGTGAGTGTGAGGGGATCAGTGTGACAGTGTTGGAGTGAGTGTGGGGGGTTAAGAGTGACGGTGACGGTGATGAAGTGAGTGTGATGGGGTCGGGGTGACGGGGATGGAGTGAGTGTGAGGGGACCAGTGTGAAGGTGATGGAGTGTGTGAGAGGGGTTTAGATTGACGGTGATGGAGTGAGTGTGAGGGGGTCAGGATGAGTGTAATAGAATCAGAGTGAGGGGATCACTGTGACGGCGATGGAGTAAGTGTGAGTGAGTCAGTGTGACGGTGATGAAGTGAGTGTGATGGGGTCAGGGTGACGGTGATGGAGTGAGTGTGATGGGGTCAGGGTGAGAGTGATGGAGTGAGTGTGAGGGGGTCAGGATGAGTATGATGGAGTGAGTGTGAGGGAGTTAGGGTGACTGTGATTGAATGTGTGTGAGGTAGTCAGAGTGATGGTGATGGAGTGAGTGTGAGGGGGTCAGTGTGCCGGGGATGGAGTGAGTGTGGAGGGTCAGGGTGACGGGGTTGTAGTGAGTGTGAGTGGGTTCGTGTGACGTTGATGGAGTGAGTGTGGCACTCCATCACCATCATCCTGACGCCCTCACACTCACTCCATCACAGTCACACTGATTCCCTCACCCTCACTGCATCAGCGTCACACTGTCCACTTCACACTCACTCCAACCCGTCACACTGACCCACTCACACACATTCCATCACCATCACACTGATCCCTGAACATTCAGTCCATCACTGTCACCCTGACCCACTCTCACTCACTCCATCTACGTTACACTGAACCCTCAGACTCAATCCATCACCGTCACCCTGACCCCCTCACACTCACTCCATCACTGTCACTCTGACCCGCTCACACTCACTCCATCACCGTTGCCATTACCCGCTCACACTCACTCGATCAACGTCACCCTGTCCCAGTCACATTCAATACATCACTCACCCTGACCACCTCACATTCACTCCATCACCGTCACCATGACACCTCAGACTCAATCCATCACCGTCATCACGACCCCCTCACACTCTCTCCATCACAGTCACACTGACCACCTCACACTCACTCCATCACCATCACTCTGACCCCCTCACACTCATTCCATCACCGTCACACAGGCCCCGTCACACTCCATCACAGTTACCCTGACTTTGTCACACTCACTCCATCACTGTCACACAGTCCCCCTCACACCCACTCCATCACCGTCACGCTGACCCCGTCACACTCACTCCATCACCGTCACACTGATCCCCCTCAAACTCACTCAATCTCAGTCTCCTTGACCCCATCACAGTCACTCTATCACCCTCACTCTGACCCCCGCGCACTCACTCCATCACCGTTACCCTGACCCCCTCACACTCAGTCCATTATCGTCACCATGATCCTGTCACACTCACTCTCTCAGACACACTGACGCCCCTCACACTTACTCCATCACCATCACAATACCTCCTCACACTCACTCCATCAGCGTCACACATCCACTCACACCCAGTCCATCTCTATCAACCAGCGCCTCTCACACTCACTCGATCACCGTCACCCTGACCCACTCAAACTCACTCCATCAGCGTCACCCTGAGTCCCTCACACTCACTCCATCACTGTCACCCTGAAACCATCACTCATTCCATCACCATCTCCCTTAAACCATCACACTCCATCCATCTCCGTCACCCTGACACCCTCACACCCACTCCATCTCTGTCACACTGACCTCTCCCACCCACTCCATCTCAGTCACCCTGATATCCTCACACTCACTGTATCACTGTCACCTAGACCCCCTCACACTTACTGCGTCACTATTATCCTTACCCGCTCACATGTACAGCGTCACTCTCATCTTGATCCCCTTAGTCTGACTGCGTCATTGTCACCCGGACCCCGTCACACTGACTGTGTCACTGACACCCTAACACCTTCACAGTTACTATGTCACTATCAACCTGTCACCTCACACTTACTGTGTCACTATCACACTGACACCATCACTTGACAGCGTCACTATCACCCTGCCCCGCCTCACGCATACTGCGTCACTTGCACCCTGACCCCTTCACACTTACTGCGTCACAATCACCCTGACGCCCCCACACTCACTGTCTCCCTGTCACCCTCACACAGACAGCGTCACTGTCACACGGGCCCCTCACACGGACTGCGTCATTAGCACGCTTACCCCACATGTTTACTGAGTCACTATCACACTGACATTGAAACCATCACACTCAATCCATCTCCGTCACCCTGACCCCCTCACACTCACTCCATCACTGTCACACTGACCTCTCACACTCATTCCATGACCGTCACCCTGATCCCCTCACACTTACTGTATCACTGTCACATTTACCGCCTCGCACTTACTGCGTCACTATCATTATGACCCTCAGACATGCTGTGTCACTCGTAGTCTGACCACCCCCCCCCCCCGGCAATTACAGCGTCACTATCACCGTGACGCATCACAATTACTACGTCATGATCTCTCTGACCACCTCACACATACTGCTTCACTATCACGTTGACACCCAGATGCTTATTGTGTCACTATCACCCTGACCCCTTCACACTGACGGTCTCCCTGTCACTCTGACCCCCTCATACTGTCACCGGGTCCCTCACACTGACTGTGTCACTGTCACCCTGGCACCTCACACTGGCTGCATCACTAACATGCTTACCCCCACACGCTTACTGTGTCACTATCACCCTGACCGTTTCACACTCACTCCGTCATCATCACCCGGAACACTCACACTCACTCAATCACCATCACACTGACCTCCTCACACTCACTCAATCACAGTTACCATGACCCCTCACATTCGCTCCATCACCCTCACACTGACCTCCACATACTCACACCATCACCGCCACCAAGATCCCTCCACACTCACTCTGTCACTGTCAGCCTGACCCTCTCACACTCACTCTATCTATGTTACCCTGACCACCTCACACTCACTCCATCACTGTCACTCCATCACCGTCACCCTGAACAACTCACACTTACTGTGTCACTATCAGCCAGTCCCCACACACTTACTGCGTCACTATCACCCTGAGCCTCTCACACACACTGTATCACCGTCATCCTGAACCCCTCACACTCACTACGCCACCGTCAACCTGAACCTCTCACACTTACTCCATCACTGTCACGCTGACCCTCTTACACTCACTCCATCAACTTCATCATGGCCCCCTCACACTCATTCCATCCTCATCACACAGGCCCCCTCACACTCACTCCATCACAGTCACTCTGACCACGTCACACTCACTCCATCACCGTCACCCTGACCCTCTCACACTCACATCAACACCGTCACCTTGATCACCTCACACTCACTCCATCACCGTCACTCTGACCCCCTCATACTCATTCCATCACTGTCACACAGGCCCCGTCACACTCACTCCATCACCGTCACACTGAGCCCCGCACATTCACTCCATCACTGTCACCCTGACCACTTCACGCTCACTCCGTCACCGTCACACTGACCCAATCACACTCACTCCATCACCGTCACCCTGACCCCCTCACACTCACTCCATCACCATCACCCTTAACCCCTCACACACACACACCATCTCCGTCACATTGATACCCTCACACTCATTCCATCTCCGTCACACTGACCCTCTCACACTCACTCCATCACTGCCACCCTGACCCTCTCACACTCACTCCATCACCGTCACCACGACCCCCTCACACTCACTCCATCACTGTTACTCTGACCCTTCACACTCACTCCATCTACGTTACACTGAACCCTCACACTCAATCCATCACCATCCCCCTGACCCCCTCACACTCACTCCATCACCGCCTCACTGACGCCCATCACACACACTCCATCACAGTCACACTGACTCCCTCACCCTCACACGATCAGCGTCACCCTGTCCCCTTCACACTCATTCCAACCCGTCACACTGACCCCCTCACTCACACTCCATCACCGTCACACTGACCCACGCACACTCACTCCATCAGCATCATCCTGACGCCCTCACACTCACTCCACCACAGTCACACTGACTCCCTCATCCTCATTCCATCAACGTCACCCTGTCCACTTCACACTCACTCCAACCCATCACACTGACCCGCTAATACACACTCCATCACTGTCACACTGACCCACTCACACTCACTCCATCACCGTCACACTGATCCCTGCACACTCAGTCCATCACCGTCACCCTGACCCACTCACACTCACTCCATCTACGTTGCACTGAACCCTCAGACTCAATCCATCACCGTCACCCTGACCCTCTCACACTCACTCCATCACAGTCACACTGACCCCCTCACACTCACTCCAACACTGTCACTCTGACCCCCTCACACTCACTCCATCATTGTCACCATTACCCGCTCACACTCACTCCATCAACGTCACCCTGTCCCACTCACATTCAATACATCACTGTCACCCTGACCACCTCACATTCACTCCATCACCGTCACCATGACACCTCACACTCACTCCATCACCGTCATCATGACACCCTCACACTCACTCCATCACTGTCACCCTGACCACCTCACATTCACTCCATCACCGTCACCATGACACCTCACACTCACTCCATCACCATCACCATGACAACCTCACACTCACTCCATCACTGTTCCCATTCCCCCTCACGCTTACTCCACCACCGCCACCCTGACCCCCTCACACTCTCTCCATCAGCGTCACCCTGACCCACACACACTCACTCCATCATCATCAACTTGTGACACTCACACTCACTCCATCTCCATCACCATGACCCCCTCACTCTCACTCCATCACCGTCACCCAGACCCACTCACACTCACTCCATCACTGTCACCCTGACCCACTCACACTCACTCCATCATCATCAACTTTTCCCACTCACACTCACTCCATCACCGTCACCATGTCCCCCTCACACTCACTCCATCACCGTCATCAGGACCCTCTCACACTCAGTCGGTCACTGTCACACTGACCGCCTCACACTCACTCGATCTCCGCCACAGTGACCCCCTCACTCTCCCTCCTATACCATCTCCTAGTCCCTCACACTCACACCGTCACCCTCACCCTGAACCCCTCTCACCAACTCCATCACAGTCACACTGACTCCCTCACAGTCACGCAATCATCATCAACTTGTCCCACTCACACTCACTCCATCACCGTCACCATGACCACCTCACACTCGCTGCATCACTGTCCACTGACCCTCACACACTCACTCCATCACCGTCACCATGACCTCCTCACACTCACTCCATCACCGACACCATGACCCCCTCACTCTCACTCCATCACTGCTTCCCTGACACCCTCACACTCACTCCATCACCGTCACCATGACTCCCGCACACTCACTCCAATTCCGTCACAGTGACCCCTCACACTCACTCCATCACCATCAGACTGGCCCCTCACACTCACTCCATCACCGTTATCACAACACCCTTACACTCACTTCTTCACCGTTAACATGACCACCTCACAATCCCTCCAACAGCGTCACCATGACCCCCCACACTCTCTCCATCACCATCACACTGACCCCTCACACTCATTCCATCACCGTCATCACGACACCCTTACACTCACTCCATCACCGTCACCCTGAACCCCTCTCACTCACTCCATCACAGTCACACTGACTCACTCACACTCACTCCATCATCATCAACTTGTTCCACTCACACTCACTCCATCACCATCACCCGGACACTATCACATTCACTCCATCATCGTCATGCTGACACCTCACACGCACTCCATCACTGACACCATGACCCCCTCACACTCACTCCTTCACCGTTACCATGACCCCCTCACACTCACTCCTTCACCGTTACCATGACCCCCTCACACTCACTCGATCACTGTTCCCCTGACCCCCTCACACTCCACCGTTACCCAGACCACGTCACACTCACTCCATCACTGTCATCCAGACCCCACCACACTCACTCTATCATTGTCACCCTAAGCCCCGCACACTCAATCCATCACTGCCCCCGACCCTCTCACACTCATTACATCACCGTCACCATGAACCCCTCACACTCACTCCCTCACCGTCATGACGACACCCTTACACTCACTACATCACCATCACCATGACCCCCTCACACTCACTCCAACAGCGTCACACTGACCCCTCACACTCACTCCATCACCTTTAGACGGACCCCTCACACTCACTCCATCACCATTATCATGACAGCCTTACACTCACTCCTTCACCGATACCATGACCATCTCACAATCACTCCATCTCCGTCAGACTGACACCCTCACACACACTCGTTCACAGTCACCCTGACTCCTTCACACACACTCCATCACAATTACTATGACTCCCTCACACTCACTCCATCATTGTCACCCTGACCCCCGCTCACACAATCCATCACTGTCCCCGACCCTTTCACACTCATTACATCACCGTCACCATGACCCCATCACACTCACTCCATCACTGTCCCCCGACCCTCTCACACTCACTCCATCACCGTCACCATGACCACCTTACTCTCACTTCATCACCGTCACACTGACCCCCTCACACTCATTCCATCACCGTCACCCTGACCACCTCACATTCACTCCATCACCATCAATCTGACCCCTCACACTCTCTCCATCACCGTCATCCTGACCCCTCACACTCACTCCATCACCGTCATGACGACACCCTTACACTCACTACATCACCATCACCATGACCCCCTCACACTCACTCCAACACCGTCACACGGACCCACTCACACATATTCCATCACCGTCACCCTGACCACCTCACATTCATTCCATCACCATCTATCTGACCCCTCACACTCTCTCCATCACCGTCACACTGACCCCTCACACTCACTCCATCACCGTTAGACGGACCCCTCACGCTCACTCCATCACCATTATCACGACGCCCTTACAATCACTCCTTCACCGATACCACGACCATCTTACAATCACTCCATCTCCGTCAGACTGACACCCACAAACACACTCGATCACAGTCACCCTGACTCCTTCACACACACTCCATCACAATTACTATGACTCCCTCACATTGAGTCCATCATTGTCACCCTGAACCCCGCACACTCACTCCATCTCTGTCCCCCGACCCTCTCACACTCACTCCATCACTGTTTCCTGCCCCCCTCACACTCACTCCATTGCCGTCACCATAACCCCCTCACACTCACTCCACCACCGTCACCATGACCACCTCACACGCACTCCATCACTGTCAGACTGCCCCCTCACACTCACTCCATCACCGTCACCATGACCCCCTCACACTCACTCCATCACTGTCCCCTGACCCTCTCAGACTCACTCCATCCCTGTCAGCATGACTCTGTCACCCTCACTGTACCACCGTCACTATGAACCCCTCACACTCACTCCGTCCCTGTCACCCTGACACCCTCACACTCACTCGATCACCGTCACCCTGACCCCCTTACTCTCACTCCATTACTGTCCTCCTGACCCTCTCACACTCTCTCCATCACCATCACCATGACCCCCTCACACTCACTCCATCACTGTTCCCATTCCCCCTCACGCTCACTCCACCACCGTCACCCTGACCCCCTCACACTCTCTCCATCAGCGTCACCCTGGCCCACACACACTCACTCCATCATCATCAACTTGTGACAGTCACACTCACTCCCCCACCATCACCATGACCCCCTCATAGTCACTCCATCACCATCAACCTGACCCCCTCACACTCACTCCATCATCATCAACTTGTCCCACTCACTCTCACTCCATCTCCATCACCATGACCCCCTAACTCACACTCCATCACCATCACCCTGACCCACTTACATTCACTCCATCACTGTCACCCTGACCCACTCACACTCACTCCATCATCATCAACTTGTCCCACTCACACTCACTCCATCACCGTCACCATGACCCCCTCACACTCAATCCATCACCGTCATCAGGAGCCTCTCACACTCAGTCGGTCACTGTCACACTGACCGCCTCACACTCACTCGATCTCCGTCACAGTGATCCCCTCGCTCTCCCTCCTATACCATCTCCATGTCCCTCACACTCACTCCATCACCGTCACCCTGAACCCCTCTCACCAACTCCATCACAGTCACACTGACTCCCTCACAGTCACTCATTCATTATCAACTTGTCCCACTCACACTCACTCCATCACCGTCACTCGGACGCCCTCACATTCACTCCATCATCATCACTCTGACCACTCACACGCACTCCATCACTGACACCCTGACCCCCTCACACTCATTCCATCACCGTCACCACGACCACCTCACACTCACTGCATCACTGTCCCCTGACCCTCACACACTCACTCCATCACCGTCACCATGACCTCCTCACACTCACTCCATCACCGTCACCATGACCCCCTCACAGTCACTCCATCACTGTCCCCCTGACCCCCTCAAACTCACTCCATCACTGTCCCCCTGATCCCCTCACTCTCAGTCCATCACTGTTTCCCTGACACCCTCACACTCACTCCATCACCGTCACCATGACCCCCGCACACTCACTCCAATTCCGTCACACTGACCCCTCGCAATCACTCCATCACCATCACACTGACCCCTCACACTCACTCCATCACCGTCATCATGACACCCTTACACTCTCTCCATCACCGTCACCCTGAACCCCTCTCACTCACTCCATCACAGTCACACTGACCCACTCACACACACTCCATAATCATCAATTTGTTCCACTCACACTCACTCCATCACTGTCACCCAGACACTATCACATTCACTCCATCATCGTCACGCTGACACCTCACACGCACTCCATCACTGACACCATGACCCCCTCACACTAACTCCTTCACCGTTACCATTACCCCCTCACAATCACTCCATCACTGTTCCCCTGACCCCGTCATACTCCACCGTTACCCTGACTCCCTCACACTCACTCCATCACTGTCATCCTGACCCCCTCACACTCAATCCATCACTGTACCTCAGACCCTCGCACACTCACTCCATCACTGACCCCTGACCCCCTCACACTCACTCCATCCCCGTTACCCTGACCCCCTCACACTCACTCCATCACTGTCATCCTGACCCCCTCACACTCAATCCATCACTGTACCTCAGACCCTCACACACTCACTCCATCACTGACCCCTGACCCCCTCACACTCACTCCATCACAGTCACCATGACCGCCCTCACACTCACTCCATCACTGTCCACCAACCCCCTCACACTCACTCCATCACCGTCACCCTGACCCCCTCACACTCACTCCATCACTGTTTCCCTGACCCCCTCACACTCACTCCATCACCGTCACCATGACCCGCTCACACTCACTCCATCACTGTACCCTTACCCCCTCACATCCACCGTTACCCTGACCCCCTCACACTCACTGCATCACTGTCATCCTAACCCCCTCACACTCACTCCATCACTCTCATCCTGACCCCCTCACACTCTCTCCATCACTGTTTTCCTGAAACTCTCACACTCACTTCATCACAGTCACACTAACCCCCTCAGACTCACTACACCATCATCACCCTGTCCCCTCACACGCACTCCATCACTGACACCCTGACACCCTCACACTCACTCCTTCGCCGTCACACTAACCCCCTCACACCCACTCCATCACCGTTAGACGGACCCCTCACACTCACTATATTACAATTACACTGACACACTCACACTCACTCCATCACCGTCACCATGACCCCCT
Source organism: Hemiscyllium ocellatum (assembly GCF_020745735.1). NCBI lineage: Eukaryota > Metazoa > Chordata > Chondrichthyes > Orectolobiformes > Hemiscylliidae > Hemiscyllium > Hemiscyllium ocellatum. Next base: position 48,044,353 of record NC_083433.1, on the reverse strand, counting down.
CACACTCACTCCAACACCGTCACACTGACCCCTCACACTCACTCAATCACCGTTAGACGGACCCCTCACACTCACTCCATCACCATTATCACGACACCCTTACACTCACTCCTTCACCGATACCATGACCACCTCACACTCACTCCATCACTGTCACCCTGTCCCCTCAAACTCACTGTATCACAATTACACTGACACACTCACACTCACTCCATCACCGTCATCCAGACCCCACCACACTCACTCTATCAGTCACCCTGACCCCCGCACACTCAATCCATCACTGGCCCCCGACCCTCTCACACTCATTACATCACTGTCACCATGAACCCCTCACACTCACTTCATCACTGTCACCCTGACCCCTCACACTCATTCCATCACTCTCATCCTGACCCCCTCAAACTCTCTCCATCACTGTTTTCCTGACCCCCTCAATCTCACTTCATCACCGTCACCATGACCCCCTCACACTCACTCCAACACCGTCACCCTGACCCCTCACACGCACTCCATCACTGACACCATGACCCCCTCACACTCACTCCTTCGCCGTCACACTGACCCCTTCACACTCACTCCATCACTGTCATCCTGACCCCCTCACACTCAATCCATCACTTTCCCCCAGACCCTCACACACTCACTCCATCACCGTCACCATGACCCCCTCACACTCACTCCAACACTGTCACACTGACCCCTCACACTCACTCCATCACCATTATCACGACACCCTTACATTCACTCCTTCACCGATACCATGACCACCTCACACTCACTCCATAACTGTCACCCTGACTCCTCAAACTCACTATATCACAATTACACTGACTCACTCACACTCACTCCATCACCGTCATCCAGACCCCACCACACTCACTCTATCATTGTCACCCTGACCCCCGCACACTCAATCCATCACTGCCCCCGACCCTCTCACACTCATTACATCACCGTCACCATGAACCCCTCACACTCACTCCATCTCCGTCATGACGACACCCTTACATTCACTACATCACCATGACCATGACCCCCTCACTGTCACCCGGACGCCCTCACACTCACTCCATCACCGTTACCATGATTCCCTCACACTCACTCTATCACAATCACCATGAGCCTCTCAAACTCAGTCCATCACCATCACACTGACCGCCTCACACTCACTCCATCAACGTCACCCTGACCCACTCACACTCACTCCATCTATGTTACCCTGACCCCTCACACTCACTCCATCAACATCTCCATGAACCCCTCACTCTCACTCCATCACCGTCACCCTGACCCACTTACACTCACTCCATCACTGTCACCCTGACCCACTCACACTCACTCCATCATCATCAACTTGTCCCACTCACACTCACTCCATCACCGTCACCATGACCCCTCACACTCACTCCATCACCGTCATCAGGAGCCCCTCACACTCAGTCGGTCACTGTCACACTGACCGCCTCACACTCACTCGATCACAATCACACTTACACCTTCAGACTCACAACACCATCTTAACCCTGACCCCTCACACGCACTCCATCACTGACACCCTGACACCCTCACACTCACTCCTTCGCCGTCACACTAACCCCCTCACACTCACTTCATCACTGTCATCCTGACCACCTCACACTAACTCCATCACTGACCCCTGACCCCCTCACACTCACTCCATCACCGTCACCATGACCCCCTCACACTAACTCTAACACCGTCACACTGACCCCTCACACTCACTCCATCACCGTTAGACGGACCCCTCACACTCACTCCATCACCATTATCACGACACCCTTACACTCACTCCTTCACCGATACCATGACCACCTCACACTCACTCCATCACTGTCACCCTGTCACCTCAAACTCACTATATCACAATTACACTGACTCACTCACACTCACTCCATCACCGTCATCCAGACCCCAACACACTCACTCTATCATCGTCACCCTGACCCCCGCACACTCAATCCCTCACTGGCTCCCGACCCTCTCACACTCATTACATCACTGTCACCATGAACCCTTCACACTCACTCCATCACTGTCACCCTGACCCCCTTACACTCATTCCATCACTCTCATCCTGACCCTCTCACACTCTCTCCATCACCGTCATGACGACACCCTTACACTCACTCCATCACCATCACCATGACCCCCTCACACTCACTCCAACTTCGTCACACTGACCCCTCACACTCACTCCATCACCGTTAGACGGACCCCTCACACCCACTCCATCACCATTATCACGATACCCTTACACTCACTCCTTCACCGTCACCCTGACCCCCTCATACTCACTCCATCACTGTTTTCCTGACACCCTCACACTCACTTCATCACCGTCACCATGACCACCTCACACTCACTACACCACCGTCACCCTGACCCCTCACACGCACTCCAACACTGACACCATGACTCACTCCATCACCGTCACCATGAACCCCTCAAACTCTGTCCATCACCGTCATGACGACACCCTTACACTCACTACATCACCATCACCATGACCCCCTCACACTCACTCCAACACCGTCACACTGACCCCTCACACTCACTCCATCACCGTTAGACGGACCCCTCACACTCACTCCATCAACATTATCACGACACCCTTACACTCACTCCTTCACCGATACCATGACCATCTCACAATCACTCCATCTCCGTCAGACTGAGTCCCTCACACACACTCCATCACAATTACTATGACACCCTCACACTCACTCCATCATTGTCACCCTGACCCCCTCACAATCACTCCATCACAATTACTATGACTCCCTCACACTCATTCCATCATTGTCACCCTGACCCCCGCACACTCAGTCCATCACTGTCCCCGACCCTCTCACACTCATTACATCACCATCACCATGACCCCATCACACTCACTCCATCACTGTCCCCGACCCTCTCACACTCACTCCATTACCGTCACCATGACCTCCTCACACTCACTACACCACCGTCACCATGACCTCCTCACACTCACTCCATCACTGACACCCTGAACCCCTCACAATCATTCCCTCGCCGTCACACTGAACCCTCTCACACTCACTCTGCCAACGACACCCTGACCCACTCACACTCACTGCATCACTGTCACCCTGACCCCCTCACACTCACTCCATCTACGTCACCCTGACGCACTCACACTCACTCCATCACTGTCACCATGACCCCCTAACACTCAATCCATCAACATCACCCTGACCCACTCACACTCACTCCATCTACGTTACCCTGGCCCCTCACACTCACTCCATCACCGTCACCCTGACCCCCTCACAATCACTCCATCACCGTCACCATGACCACCTTACTCTCACTTCATCACCGACACTGACCCCCTCACACTCATTCCATCACCGTCACCCTGACCCCTCACACTCACTCCATCACCGTCATGACAACACCCTTACACTCACTACATCACCATCACCATGACCCCCTCACACTCACTCCAACTCCGTCACACTGACCCCTCACACTCACTCCATCACCATTAGACGGACCCCTCACACTCACTCCATCACCATTATCACGACACCCTTACACTCACTCCTTCACCGATACCATGACCATCTCACAATCACTCCATCTCCGTCAGACTGACACCCTCACACACACTCGTTCACAGTCACCCTGACTCCTTCACACACACTCCATCACAATTACTCTGACCCCCTCACACTCACTCCATTACCGTCACCATAACCCCCTCACACTCACTACACCACCGTCACCATGACCCCCTCACACTCACTCCGTCACCGTCCCCGATCCTCTCACACTAACTCCATCACCGTCACCATGAACCCCTCACACTCACTCCATTACCAGCACCCTGACCCTCTCACATTCACTCCATCACGGTCACCATGACTCCTTTACACTCATTTCATCACCATCTCCCGGACTCCCTCACTCTCACTCCATCACTGTCACCTGACGCACTCACATTCACTCCATCACCGTCAGCCTGACCCTCTCACATTCACTCCACCACCGTCACCATGACCCCCTTACTCTCACTTCATCACCGTCACCCTGACCCCGTAACACTCACTCCTTCACCGTCATACTGACCCCCTCACACTCACTCTATCACTGGCACACTGACCCCCTCACAATCACTTCATCACCGTCACCCTGACCCACACATACTCACTTCATCATCGTCACCCTGACACCCTAACACTCACTCCACTTCCGTCACACGAACGTACTCACACTCTCTCTATCATCATCACCCTGTCCCACTCACACACACTCCATCACTGTCACGCTGACCCTCTCACATTCCCTCCATCACTGTCACCATGACGCCCTTACACTTATTTCCTCACCGTCACCCGGACTCCCTCACACTCACACCATCACTGTCACATGACCCCCTCACACTCATTTCATCACCGTCACCCGGACGCCCTCACACTCACTCCATCACCGTCACCATGATTTCCTCACACTCACTCTATCACCATCACCATGAGCCTCTCAAACTCAGTCCATGACCATCACACTGACTGCCTCACACTCACTCCATCAACGTCACCCTGACCCACTCACACTCACTCCATCAACGTTTCCCTGACCCCTCACACTCACTCCATCAACATCACCCTGACGCACTCACACTCACTCTATCAGTGTCACACTGACACCCTCAACTGTCCCCCTCAACTCACTCCATCACCATCACCCTGACCCCCTCACATTCACTCCATCACTATCACCCTGACCCCTCACACTCACTCCATCACTGTCAACCTGACCCCCTCACACTCACTCCTTCCCCGTTACCATGATCCCCTCACACTCACTCGATCACTGTTCCCCTGATCCCCTTACACTCCACCGTTGCCCTGACCCCCTCACACTCACTCTATCACTGTCATCCTGACCCCCTCACACTCACTCCAACATCGTCACCATGACCCCATCACACTCACTCCTTCACCGTCACCCTGACTGCCCTCACACTCACTCCATCACTGTCCACCGACCCCCTCACACTCACTCCGTCACCGTCACCCTGACCCCCTCACAATCTCTCCATCAATGTTTCCCTGACCCCCCACACTCACCCCATCATTGTACCCTGACCCCCTCACACTCCACCCTTACCCTGACCCCCTCACACTCACTGCATCACTGTCCCCTGACCCTCTCACACTCACTCCATTACTGTCACCCTGACCCCCTCACACTCACTCCATCACTCTCATCATGACCACCTCACACTCAATCCATCACTGTACCCAGACCCTCACACACTCACTCCATCACTGACACCTGACCCCCTCACACTCACTCCATCACCGTCACCATGACCCCCTCACACTCACCCCATCACTGTACCCTGACCCCCTCACACTCCACCGTTACCCTGACCCCCTCACACTCACTGCATCACTGTCCCCTGACCCTCTCACACTCACTCCATTACTGTCACCCTGACCCCCTCACACTCACTCCATCACTCTCATCATGACCACCTCACACACCATTCATCACTGACCCCTGACCCCCTCACACTCACTCCATCACCGTCACCATGACCCCCTCACACTCACTCCATCGCCATCATCCTGACCCCTTCACACTCACTCCATCACCGTCACCATGAACCCCTCACACTCACTCCATCACTGTCACCTGACACCCTCACACTCACTCCATCACCGTCACCCTGATCCCTTCACACTCCCTCCATCATCATCACCCTGTCCCACTCACACTCACTCCACCACCGTCACCATGTCCCTGTAACACTCACTCCTTCACCGTCACACTGACCCCCTCACACTCACTCTATCACTGGCACACTGACCCCCTCACAATCACTTCATCACCGTCCCCCTGACCCACACATACTCACTTCATCATCGTCACCCTGACACCCTAACACTCACTCCACTACCGTCACACGAACGTACTCACACTCACTCTATCGTCATCACCCTGTCCCACTCACACACACTCCATCACTGTCACCCTGACCCTCTCACATTCCCTCCATCACCGTCACCATGACTCCCTTACACTCATTTCATCACCGTCACCCGGACTCCCTCACACTCACTCCATCACCGTCACCATGATCCTCTCACACTCACTCCATTACCGTCACCATGACCCCCTCACACTCCCTCCATCACGTACACCCTGAACCCCTCACACTCATTCCTTCGCCGTCACACTGACCCCATCACACTCACTCTGCCAACGATACCCTGACCCACTCACACTCACTCCATCACCGTCACCCTGACCCCTCACACTCACTCCAACTACGTCACCCTGACCCCCTCACAATCACTCCATCACCGTCACCATGACCACCTCCCATTCACTCCATCACCATCAATCTGACCCCTCACACTCTCTCCATCACCGTAACCCTGAGCCCTCACACTCACTCCATCACCATCATGACGACACCCTTACACTCACTACATCACCATCACCATGACCCCCTCACATTCACTCCAACACCGTCACACTGACCCCTCACACTCACTCCATCACCGTTAGACGGACCCCTCACACTCATTCCATCACCATTATCACGACACCCTTACACTCACTCCCTCACCGATACCATGACCACCTCACAATCACTCCATCTCCGTCAGACTGACACCCTCACACACACTCGATCACAGTCACCCTGACGTCTTCACACACACACTCTATCACAATTACTATGACTCCCTCACACTCACTCCATGATTGTCACCCTGACCCCTGCACACTCAATCCATCACTGTCCCCGATCCTCTCACACTCATTACATCACCGTCACCCTGACACACGCACACTCAATCCATTACTGTCCCCCGACCCTCTCACACTCATTACATCACCGTCACCATGACCTCCTCACTCTCACTACACCAACATCACCATGACCCCCTCACACTCACTCCATCACTGTTTCCTGACCCCCTCACACTTACTCCATTACCATTAACATGACCCCCTCGCACTCACTCCATCAGCGTCACCATGACCCCCTCACACTCACTGCATCACTGTCCCCTGACCCTCTCACACTCACTCTATTACTGTCACCCTGACCCCCTCACACTCACTCCATCACTCTCATCATGACCACCTCACACTCAATCCATCACTGTACCCAGGCCCTCACACACTCTCTCCATCACTGACCCCTGACCCCCTCACACTCACTCCATCACCGTCACCATGACCCCTTCACACTCACTCCATCACCGTCACCCTGACCCTCTCACACTCACTCCATCCCTGTCAGCATAACTCTGTCACCCTCACTGCACCACCGTCACCATGAGCCGCTCACACTCACTCCGTCCCTGTCACCCTGACCCTCTCACACTCACTCCATCACCGTCACCATGAACCCCTCACACTCACTCCATTACCAACACCCTGACCCTCTCACATTCACTGCATCAGGTCACCATGACTCCCTTACACTCATTTCATCACAATCTCCCGGACTCTCTCACACTCACTCCATCACTGTCACCTGACACCCTCACATTCACTCCATCACCGTCACCCTGATCCCTTCACACTCCCTCTATCATCATCACCCTGTCCCACTCACACTCACTCCATCACCGTAACCCTGACTCTGTCACATTCGCTCCACCACCGTCACCATGACCCAGTAACACTCACTGCTTCACCGTCACACTGACCCCCTCACACTCACTCTATCACTGGCACACTGACCCCCTCACAATCACTTCATCACCGTCCCCCTGACCCACACATACCCACTTCATCATCGTCACCCTGACACCCTAACACTCACTCCACTACCGTCACACCAACGTACTCACACTCACTCTATCATCATCACCCTGTCCCACTCACATACACTCCATCACTGTCACCCTGACCCTCTCACATTCCCTCCATCACCGTCACCATAACTCCCTTACACTCATTTCATCACCATCACCCGGACTCCCTCACACTCACTCCATCACCGTCACCATGATCCTCTCACACTCACTCCATTACCGTCACCATGACCCCCTCACACTCTCCATCACGTACACCCTGAAACTCTCACACTCATTCCTTCGCCGTCACACTGACCCCCTCACACTCTCTCTGCCAACGACACCCTGACCCACTCACACTCACTCCATCACCGTCACCCTGACCCCTCACTCTCACTCCAACTACGTCATCCTGACCCCCTCACAATCACTCCATCACCGTCACCATGACCACCTCACATTCACTCCATCACCATCAATCTGACCCCTCACACTCTCTCCATCACCGTCATTCTGACCCCTCACACTCACTCCATCACCATCATGACAACACCCTTACACTCACTACATCACCATCACCATGACCCCCTCACACTCACTCCAACACCGTCACTCAGACCCCTCACACTCACTCCATCACCGTTAGACGGACTCCTCACACTCATTCCATCACCATTATCACGGCATCCTTACACTCACTCCTTCACCTATACCATGACCACCTCACAATCACTCCATCTCCGTAAGACTGACACCCTCACACACACTCGATCACAGTCACCCTGACTTCTTCACACACACACTCTATCACAATTACTATGACTCCCTCACACTCACTCCATGTTTGTCACCCTGACCCCTGCATACTCAATCTATCACTGTCCCCGACCCTCTCACACTCACTACACCAACATTACCATGACCCCCTCACACTCACTCCATCACTGTTTCCTGACCCCCTCACACTTACTCCATTACCATTAACATGACCCCCTCGCACTCACTCCATCACCGTCACCATGACACCCTCACACTCACTCCATCACTGTCCCCCTGACCCTCTCACACTCACTCCATCCCTGTCAGCATAACTCCGTCACCCTAACTGCACCACCGTCACCATGAACCCCTCACACTCACTCCGTCCCTGTCACCCTGACCCCCTCACGCTCACTCCATCACCGTCACCATGAACCCCTCACACTCACTCCATTACCAACACCCTGACCCTCTCACATTCACTGCATCACGGTCACCATGACTCCCTTACACTCATTGCATCACCATCTCCCGGACTCTCTCACACTCACTCCATCACTGTCACCTGACATCCTCACACTCACTCTATCATCATCACCCTGTCCCACTCACACTCACTCCATCACCGTAACGCTGACCCTGTCACATTCACTCCACCACCGTCACCATGACCCTGTAACACTCACTCCTTCACCGTCACACTGACCCCCTCACTCTCACTCTATCACCGGCACACTGACCCCCTAACACTCACTCCACTACCGTCACACGAACGTACTCACACTCACTCTATCATCATCACCCTGTCCCACTCACACACACTCCATCACTGTCACCCTGACCCTCTCACATTCCCTCCATCACCGTCAACATGACTCCCTTATACTCATTTCATCACCGTCACCCGGACTCCCTCACACTCACTCCATCACCGTCACCATGACCCCCTCACACTCATTTCATCACCATCACCCGGACGCCCTCACACTCACTCCATCACCGTCACCATGACCCCTCACACTCACTCTATCACCATCATCCTGACCTCCTCACACACACTCCATCACCATCTCCATGAGCCTCTCAAACTCAGTCCATCAACGTCACACTGACCGCCTCACACTCACTCCATCAACGTCACCCTGACCCACTCACACTCACTCCATCTACGTTACCCTGACCCCTCACACTCACTCCATCAACGTCTCCATGACCCACTCACACTCACTCTATCACAGTCACACTGACATCCTCACACACACTCCATCACCCTCAACTGTCCCCCTCACACTCACTCCATTACCGTCACCCTGACCCCCTCACACTCACTCCATCACTATTACCCTGAACCCTCACACTCACTCCATCACCGTCAACCTGACCCCCTCACACTCTTTCCATCACCATCTTCATGACATCCTTACACTCACTCCATCACCGTCATCATGAACCCCTCACACTCACTCCATTACCAACACCCTGACCGTCTCACTTTCACTCCATCACGGTCACCATGACTCCCTTACTCTCACTTCATCACCGTCACCATGACACCCTCACACTCACTCCATCACTGTCCCCCTGACCCTCTCACACTCACTCCATCCCTGTCAGCATAACTCCGTCACCCTAACTGCACCACCGTCACCATGAACCCCTCACACTCACTCCGTCCCTGTCACCCTGACCCCCTCACGCTCAATCCATCACCGTCACCATGAACCCCTCACCCTCACTCCATTACCAACACCCTGACCCTCTCACATTCACTGCATCACGGTCACCATGACTCCCTTACACTCATTGCATCACCATCTCCCGGACTCTCTCACACTCACTCCATCACTGTCACCTGACACCCTCACACTCACTCCTTCACCGTCACCCTGATCCCCTCACACTCCCTCTATCATCATCACCCTGTCCCACTCACACTCACTCCATCACCGTAACGCTGACCCTGTCACATTCACTCCACCACCGTCATCATGACCCTGTAACACTCACTCCTTCACCGTCACACTGACCCCCTCACTCTCACTCTATCACCGGCACACTGACCCCCTCACAATCACTTCATCACCGTCCCCCTGACCCACACATACTCACTTCATCATCGTCACCCTGACACCCTAACACTCACTCCACTACCGTCACACGAACGTACTCACACTCACTCTATCATCATCACCCTGTCCCACTCACACACACTCCATCACTGTCACCCTGACCCTCTCACATTCCCTCCATCACCGTCAACATGACTCCCTTATACTCATTTCATCACCGTCACCCGGACTCCCTCACACTCACTCCATCACCGTCACCATGACCCCCTCACACTCATTTCATCACCATCACCCGGACGCCCTCACACTCACTCCATCACCGTCACCATGACCCCCTCACACTCACTCTATCACCATCATCCTGACCTCCTCACACACACTCCATCACCATCACCATGAGCCTCTCAAACTCAGTCCATCAACGTCACACTGACCGCCTCACACTCACTCCATCAACGTCACCATGATCCCCTCACACTCACTCCATCACTGTCAGCATGACTCTGTCACCCTCCATGCACCCCCATCACCAAGAGGCCCTCACACTCACTCTGTCCCAGTCACCCTGACCCCCTCCCACTCACTCCATCACCGTCATCATGAACCCCTCACACTCACTCCATTACCAACACCCTGACCGTCTCACTTTCACTCCATCACGGTCACCATGACTCCCTTACTCTCACTTCATCACCGTCACACTGACCCCCTCACACACATTCCATCAGCGTCACCCTGACCCCCTCACACTCACTCTATCACTGGCACACTGACCCCCTCACAATCACTTCATCACCGTCACCCTGACCAACACATACTCATTTCATCATCGTCACCCTGACACCCTAACACTCACTCCACTACCGTCACACGAACGTACTCACACTCACTCTATCATCATCACCGCGTCCCACTCATACACACACTCCATCACTGTCACGCTGACCCTCTCACATTCCCTCCATCACTGTCACCATGACGCCCTTACACTCATTTCATCACCATCACCCGGACTCCCTCACACTCACTCCATCACTGTCACCATGTCCCCCTCACACTCATTTCATCACCGTCACCCAGACGCCCTCACACACACTCCATCACCATCACATTGAGCCTCTCGAACTCAGTCCGTCACCGTCACACTGACCGCCTCACACTCACTCCATCAACGTCACCCTGACCCACTCACACTCACTCCATCTATGTTACCCTGACCCCTCACACTCACTCCATCAACGTCTCCATGACTCCCTCACACTCACTCCATCAACATCACCCTGACCCACTCACACTCACTCTATCACAGTCACACTAACACCCTCACACACACTCCATCACCCTCAACTGTCCTCCTCACACTCACTCCATCACCGTCACCCTGACCCCCTCACACTCACTCCATCTCTATCACCCTGAAGCCTCACACTCACTCCATCACCGTCAACCTGACCCCCTCACACTCTTTCCATCACAGTCATCATGACACCCTTACACTCACTCCATCACCATCACCATGACCCCCACACACTGACTCCAACACCGTCACACTGTCCCCTCATACTCACTTCATCAGCATTAGACTGACCCATCACACTCACTTCATCACCGTTATCACAACACCCTTACACTCAATCATTCATGGTTACCATGACCACCCCACACTCATTCCATCACTGTCACCCTGACCCCTCACACTCACTTCATCACCGTTACCCTGACCCCCTCACAATCACTCCATCACCTTCACCATGACCACCTCGCACTCACTCCGTCACCGTCACAATGACCCCCGTACACTCACTCCAACACCGTCACACTGACCCTCACACTCACTCCATCACCATCAGACTGACCCCTCACACTCACTCCATCACCGTTTTCCGGACCCCGTAACACTCACCTCAACACCGTCACCATGACCCACTCACACTCACTCCACAACTGTTTCCCTGACCCCCTCACACTCACTCCATCACCGTCAGCATGACCCCCACACACTCACTCCAACACCGTCACACTGACCCCTCACACTCATTCCATCACCATCAGACTGATCTCTCACATTCACTCCATCACGGTTATCACGACACCCTTACACTCACTCCTTCAGCGTAACCATCACCCCCTCACACTCACTCCATCACCGTCACCATGACCCCCTCACACTCACCCCATCACTGTACCTGACCCCCTCACACTCCACCGTTACCCTGACCCCCTCACACTCACTGCATCACTGTCCCCTGACCCTCTCACACTCACTCCATTACTGTCACCCTGACACCCTCACACTCACTCCATCACTGTACCCTGACCCGCTCACACTCCACCGTTACCCTGACCCCCTCACACTCACTGCATCACTGTCCACCGACCCCCTCACACTCACTCCATCTCCGTCACCATGACCCCCTCACTCTCACTCCATCACCGTCACCATGACCCACTCACACTCACTCCATCACAGTCACCTTTACCCACTCACACTCACTCCATCATCATCAACTTGTCCCACTCACACTCACTCCATCACCATCATCAGGAGCCTCTCACACTCAGTCGGTCACCGTCACACTGACCGCCTCACACTCACTCGATCTCCGTCACAGTGACCCCCTCACTCTCCCTCCTACACCATCTCCATGTCCCTCACACTCACTCCATCACCGTCACCCTGAAACCCTCTCACCAACTCCATCACAGTCACACTGACTCCCTCACAGTCACTCAATCATCATCAATTTGTCCCACTCACACTCACTCCATCACCATCACCCAGACGCCCTCACATTCACTTCATCTTCGTCACCCTGACCCCTCACACTCACTCCATCACTGACACCCTGACCCCCTCACACTGACTCCTTTCACGTTACCATGACCCCATCACACTCACTGCATCACCGTCACCATGACCGCCTCACACTCACTCCATCACTGTTCCCCTGACCCCCTCTCACTCCACCGTTACCCTGACCACCTCACACTCACTGCATCACTGTCCCGCTGACCCTCACACACTCACTCCATCATCATCACCATGACCTCCTCACACTCACTCCATCACCGTCACCATGACCCCCTCACACTCACTCCATCACTGTTTCCCTGACACCCTCACACTCACTCCATCACTGTCACCATGACCCCCGCACACTCGCTCCAATTCCGTCACACTGACCCCTCACACTCACTCCATCACCATCAGACTGACCCCTCACACTCACTCCACTACCCTCACACGAACGTACTCACACTCACTCTCTTATCATCACCTTGTCCCACTCACAAACACTCCATCACTGTCACCCTGACCCTCTCACATTCCCTCCATCACTGTCACCATGACTCCCTTACACTAATTGCATCACCGTCATCATGACCCCATCACACTCACTCCATCACTGTCCCCCGACCCTCTCACACTCACTCCTTCACCGTCACCATGACCTCCTCACACTCACTACACCACCGTTACCATGACCCCCCAACACTCACTCCATCACTGTATCCATGACCACCTCACACTTACTCCATTACCGTCACCATGACCCCTCACACTCACTCCATCACTGTCAGTCTGACCCCCTCACACTCACTCCATCAACGTCACCATGACCCTCTCACACTCACTCCATCACTGTCCCCTGACCCTCTCACACTCACTCCATCCCTGTCAGCATGACTCCGTCACCCTCACTCCATCACCGTCACCATGAACCCCTCACACTCACTCCATTACCAACACCCTGACACTCTCACATTCACTCCATCACGGTCACCATGACTCCCTTACACTCATTTCATCACCATCTCCCGGACTTCCTCACACTCACTCCATCACTGTCACCTGACGCCCTCACACTCACTCCATCATCATCACCCTGATCCCCTCACACTCACTCTATAATCATCACCCTGTCCCACTCACACTCACTCCATCACCGTCACCCTGACCCTCTCACATTCACTCCACCACCGTCACCATGACCCCTCACACTCACTTCATCATCGTCACCCTGACCTACACATACTCACTTCTTCACCGTCACCCTGACACCCTAACACTCCACTACCGTCACACGAACGTACTCACTCTCACTCTATCATCATCACCCTGTCCCACTCACACACATTCCATTACTGTCACACTGATCCTCTCACATTCCCTCCATCACTGTCACCATGAGCCTCTCAAACTCAGTCCATCACCGTCACTCTGACCGCCTCACACTCACTCCATCAACGTCCCCCTGACGCACTCACACTCACTCCATCTACGTTACCCTGACCCCTCACACTCACTCCATCAACGTCTCCATGACTCCCTCACACTCACTCCATCAACATCACCCTGACCCACTCACACTCACTCTATCACAGTCACAGTGACACCCTCACACACACTCCATCACCCTCAACTGTCCCTCTCACACTCACTCCATCACTGTCACCCTGACCTCCTCACACTCGCTCCATCACTATCACCCTGACCCCTCACACTCACTCCATCACCGTCAACCTGACCCCCTCACACTCTTTCCATCACCGTCATCATTACATCCTTGCACTCACTCCATCACCGTCACCATGACCCCCGCACACTGACTCCAACACCGTCACACTGTCCCCTCACACTCACTTCATCAGCATTAGACTGACCCATCACACTCACTTCATCACCATTATCACAACAACCTTACATTCACTCCTTCACGGTTACCATGACCACCTCACACTCATTCCATCACTGTCACCCTGACCCCTCACACTCACTCCATCACCGTCACCCGGTCCCCCTCACAATTACTCCAACACCTTCACCATGACCACCACACACTCACTCCATCACCATCACACTGAGCCCTTGCACTCATTACATCACCGTCACCTTGGCCCCCGCACACTCACTCCAACACAGTCACACTGACCCTCACACTCAATCCATCACTATCAGACTGAGCCCTCGCACTCACTCCATCACCGTTTTCCGGACCCCCTCACACTCACTGAATCAACGTCACCATGACCCCCTCACACTCAGTCCATCACTGTTTCCCTGATCCCCTCACGCTCACTCCATCACTGTCACCATGACCTCTGCACACTCACTCCAACACCGTCACACTGACCCCTCACACTCACTTCATCACCGTCAGACTGACCTCTCACATTCACTCCATCACCGTTATCACGACACCCTTACACTCACTCCATCACCTTTACCATCACCCCCTCACACTCACCCCATCACTGTACCATGACCCCCTAATACTCCACCGTTACCCTGACCCCCTCACACTCACTGCATCACTCTCATCATGACCACCTCACACTAAATCCATCACTGTACCCCAGCCCCTCACACACTCGCTCCATTACCGTCACCATGACCGCCTCACACTCACTCCATCACCGTCACCATGACCCCCTCACACGCACTCCATCACTGTTTTCCTGAACCCCTTCACACCCTCTCCATCACCGTCACACTGACCCCCTCACACTCACTCCATCACTGTCCCCTGACCCTCTCACACTCACTCCATCACTGTCACCTTGACCCCCTCACACTCACTCCATCACTGTCACCATGACCCCCTCACACCCACTCCATCACCATCATCCTGACCTCCTCACACTCAATCCATCACCGTTACCATGACCCCTCTCACGCTCTCTCCATCACCGTCACCTGACACCCTCACGCTCCATCCATTAACTTCAATCTGACACCCTCACAATCACTCCACCACCGTCACCCTGACCCCCTCACACTCTCACCATTACTGTTTCCCTGACCCCCTCACACTCACTACATCACCGTCACCATCAGCCCCTCACATTCACTCCACCACCATCACCATGACCCCCTCACACTCACTCCATCACCGTCACACTGAACCCCTCACACTCATTCCATCACTGTCCCGCTCACCCCCTTAAACTCACTCGATCACTGTCACCCTGACACCCTCACACTCACTCCACCACCATCACCCGGACCCCCCTCACACTCTCTTCATCACCGTTTCCCTGAACCCCTCACACTCACTCCATTACCGTCACTATCACCCACTCACATTCACTCCACCACCGTCACCATGACCCCCTCACACTCACTCCAACTCTGTCACACTGCCCGCCTCACTATCACTCCATCACTGTCCCCCTGACCCTCTCACACTCACTCGATCACTGTCACCCTGACCCCCTCACTCTCACTCCATTACTCTCCTCCTGACCCTCTCACACTCTGTCCATCATCGTCACCATTACACCCTTACACTCACTCCATCGCCGTCAACATGACCCCCTCACACTCTCTCCATCACTGTTTCCCTGTACCCCTCAGGCTCACTCCACCACCGTCACCCTGACCCCCTCACACTCTCTCCATCACCGTCATCCTGACCCACACACACTCACTCCATCATAATCAACTTGTGACACTCACACTCACTCCCCCACCATCACCATGACCCCCTCACACTCACTCCATCACCGTCAACCTGACCCCCTCACACTCACTCCATCACCGTCACTCTGACCCACTCACACTCACTCCATCATCATCAACTTGTTCCATTCATTTTCACTCCATCACCGTCACCATGACACACTCACACTCTTTCGATCACTGTTCCCCGACTCCCTCACACTCACTACATCACCGTCACCCTGACCCACTCACTCTCACTCCATCACTGTCCCCCTGCGCCACTCACACTCACTCCATCATCATCAACCTGTCTCCCTCACACTCATTCCATTACCGTCACCATGACCTCATCACACTCAATCCTTCGCCGTCACACTGAACCCCTCAAACTCACTCTACCAACATCACCCTGACCAACTCACACTCACTCCATCACCATCAGACGAACCCCTCACACTCACTCCATCACCGTTATCACGACACCCTTACACTCACTCCTTCACCGTTACCAACACCCCCTCACACTCACTCCATCACCGTCACCATAACCTCCTCACACTCACTCCATCACCGTCACCCTGACACCCTCACACTCACTCCTCACAGTCACCCTGACACCCTCACACTCACTCCATCACCGTCACCTTGACCCCCTTACACTCACTCCATCACCGTCACCCTGACCCCCTCACACTCACTCCATCACTGTCCCCCGACCCACTCACACCCACTCCATCACCGTCACCATAACCTTCTCAGACTCACTCCATCACTGTCACCATGACCCCCTCACACCCACTCCATCACCATCATCCTGACCTCCTCACACTCAATCCATCACCGTTACCATGACCCCTCTCACGCTCTCTCCATCACCGTCACCTGACACCCTCACGCTCCATCCATTAACTTCAATCTGACACCCTCACAATCACTCCACCACCGTCACCCTGACCCCCTCACACTCTCACCATTACTGTTTCCCTGACCCCCTCACACTCACTCCATCACCGTCACCATCAGCCCCTCACATTCACTCCACCACCATCACCATGACCCCCTCACACTCACTCCATCACCGTCACACTGAACCCCTCACACTCATTCCATCACTGTCCCGCTCACCCCCTTAAACTCACTCGATCACTGTCACCCTGACACCCTCACACTCACTCCACCACCATCACCCGGACCCCCCTCACACTCTCTTCATCACCGTTTCCCTGAACCCCTCACACTCACTCCATTACCGTCACTATCACCCACTCACATTCACTCCACCACCGTCACCATGACCCCCTCACACTCACTCCAACTCTGTCACACTGCCCGCCTCACTATCACTCCATCACTGTCCCCCTGACCCTCTCACACTCACTCGATCACTGTCACCCTGACCCCCTCACTCTCACTCCATTACTCTCCTCCTGACCCTCTCACACTCTGTCCATCATCGTCACCATTACACCCTTACACTCACTCCATCGCCGTCAACATGACCCCCTCACACTCTCTCCATCACTGTTTCCCTGTACCCCTCAGGCTCACTCCACCACCGTCACCCTGACCCCCTCACACTCTCTCCATCACCGTCATCCTGACCCACACACACTCACTCCATCATAATCAACTTGTGACACTCACACTCACTCCCCCACCATCACCATGACCCCCTCACACTCACTCCATCACCGTCAACCTGACCCCCTCACACTCACTCCATCACCGTCACTCTGACCCACTCACACTCACTCCATCATCATCAACTTGTTCCATTCATTTTCACTCCATCACCGTCACCATGACACACTCACACTCTTTCGATCACTGTTCCCCGACTCCCTCACACTCACTACATCACCGTCACCCTGACCCACTCACTCTCACTCCATCACTGTCCCCCTGCGCCACTCACACTCACTCCATCATCATCAACCTGTCTCCCTCACACTCATTCCATTACCGTCATCATGACCTCATCACACTCAATCCTTCGCCGTCACACTGAACCCCTCAAACTCACTCTACCAACATCACCCTGACCAACTCACACTCACTCCATCACCATCAGACGAACCCCTCACACTCACTCCATCACCGTTATCACGACACCCTTACACTCACTCCTTCACCGTTACCAACACCCCCTCACACTCACTCCATCACCGTCACCATAACCTCCTCACACTCACTCCATCACCGTCACCCTGACACCCTCACACTCACTCCTCACAGTCACCCTGACACCCTCACACTCACTCCATCACCGTCACCTTGACCCCCTTACACTCACTCCATCACCGTCACCCTGACCCCCTCACACTCACTCCATCACTGTCCCCCGACCCACTCACACCCACTCCATCACCGTCACCATAACCTTCTCAGACTCACTCCATCACTGTCACCCTGACCCCCCTCACGCTCACTCCATCACTGTCAGCATGACGCCCGCACACTCACTCCATCACCGTCACCATGACCCCCCACACTCAATCCATCACCGTCAGCATGACCCCCTCAAACTCTCTCCATCACTATTTCCCTGACCCCTTCACGCTCACTCCATCACTGTCCCCCTGTCCCTCTCACACTCACTCGATCACTGTCACCCTCACCCCCCACACTCACTCCATCACCATCACCATGACCCCCACACGATCACTCCATCACCGTCAGCATGATGCCCACACACTCGCTCCATCACTGTCACCCTGACCCACTCACACTCACTCTATCACTGTCACCCTGACCCACTCACACTCACTCCATCATCATCAACTTGTTCCACTCACACTCATTACATTACCGTCACTATGATCCCCTCACACTTACTCCATCACCATCATCAGGATCCTCTCACACTCAGTCGGTCACCGTAACACTGACCGCCTCACACTCACTCTATCTCCGTCACTGTGACCCCCTCACTCCCTTTCCTACATCATCTCCATGTCCCTCACACTCAGTCCATCACCATCATCCTGACCTCCTCAACACACTCCATCACTATCACCCTGAGCCGCTCACACTCACTTCATCACCGTCACCTGACACACTCACACTCCATCCATCATCGTCACCATGACCTCCTCACACGCACTCCATCACCGTCACACTGACCCCCTCACACTCACTCCATCATCGTCACCTTGACCCCCTCACACTCGCTCCACCACTGTCTCCCGACCCCCTCACACTCACTCCATCACCGTCACCCTGACCCTCTCACACTCACTCCATCACCGTCACCATAACCTCCTCACACTCACCCAATCACCGTCACCTGACACCCTCACACTCCTTCCATCACTGTCACCCTGACACCCTCACACTCACTCCATCACCGTCACCATCACCCCCTCACATTCACTCCACCAACGTCTCCATGGCCCCCTCACACTCACTCCAACACTGTCACACTGACCCCTCACACTCACTCCATCACCGTCACCCTGACACACTCACACTCACTCCATCACCGTCAACCTGACCCCTCACTCTCACTCCATTACTGTCCCCTGACCCTCTCACACTCGCTCCATCATCGTCACCATGACCTCCTAACACTCACTCCATCACCGTCACCATGACACCCTCACACTCAATCCAACACCGTCAGCATGACCCCCTCAAACTCTCTCCATCACTATTTCCCTGACCCCCTCACGCTCACTCCATCACTGTCCCCCTGTCCCTCTCACACTCACTCGATCACTGTCACCCTCACCCCCTCACACTCACTCCATCACCGTCACCCTGACCCCCTCACGCTCACTCCATCACTGTCAACATGAGGCCGGCACACTCACTCCATCACCGTCACCCAGACACACTCACACTCACTATATCACTGTCACCCATACCCCCTCACACTCACTCCATCACCATCATCAGGAGCCTCTCACACTCCGTCTGTCACCGTCACACTGACGGCCTCACACTCACTCTATCTCTGTCTCTGTGACCCCCTCACTCTCTTTCCTACATCATCTCCATGTCCCTCACACTCACTCCATCACCGTCACCCTGAACCCCTCTCACTCACTCCAACACAGTCACACTGACTCCCTCACACTCACTTCATCATCATCAACTTTTTCCACTCACACCCACTCCATTACCGACAGCCGGACGCCCTCACATTCACTCCATCTTTTCACCCTGACCCCTCACCCGCACTCCATCACTGACACCCTGTCCCCCTCACACTTATTCCATTACCGCCATCATGACCCCCTCACACTCAATCCTTCGCCGTCACACTGACCACCTCACACTCACTCCATCAACGTCACTATGAACTCCTCAAACTCCTTCCATCAACATCACCCTGACCCACTCACACTCACTCTATCACAGTCACACTGACTTCCTCACACTCACTCCATCACTGTCACCCTGACCCCATCACACTCACTACATCTCCGTCACACTAACCCACTCACACTCACTCCATCACTGTCACCCTGACCACATCACACTCACTCCATCACCGTCACACTGATCCCCTCACATTCACTTTATCACCGTCACCCTGATCCCTTCGCACTCCCTCCATCTCCGTCACCCTGACACCCTCACACTCACTCCATCACCATGACACGGACCCACTCGCACTCACTCCATCAACATCACCCTGACCCATCACTCACTCACTCACTCCATCACCGTCACACAGATCCCCTCACATTCACTCCATCACCGTCACACTGACCCCCTCACACTCACTCCATCACCATAACATTGACCTCCTCACACTCACTCCATCATCGTCACCCTGGCCCCCTCACACTCACTCCACGGCCGTCACCCTGCACCCCTCACACTCACTTCATCACTGTCACACGGACCCCCTCATACTCACTCCATCACTGTCACCCTGACCACATCACACTCACTCCATCACCGTCACACTGATCCCCTCACATTCACTTTAGCACCGTCACCCTGATCCCTTCGCACTCCCTCCATCTCCGTCACCCTGACACCCTCACACTCACTCCATCACCATGACACGGACCCACTCACACTCACTCCATCAACATCCCCCTGACCCATACACACTCACTCCATCACCGTCACACAGATCCCCTCACACTCACTCCATCACCGTCACACTGACCCCCTCACACTCACTCCATCACCATAACATTGACCTCCTCACACTCACTCCATCATCGTCACCCTGGCCCCCTCACTCTCACTCCACGGCCGTCACCCTGCACCCCTCACACTCACTTCATCACTGTCACACGGACCCCCTCACACTTACTCCATCTCCATCACCCTGACACCCTCACATTCACTTCATCTACGTCGCCCTGACCCCCTCACACTCACTCCAACACCGTCAACGCGTCCCCATCACACTCACTCTATCACAGTCACCCTGACACGCTACCTTTCACTCCATCACTGTCACACAGATCCCCTCACACACACTCCATCACTGTAACACTGATCCCCTCACACTCACTCCATCACTGTCACCCTGACCACATCACACTCACTCCATCACCGTCACACTGATCCCCTCACATTCACTTTATCACCGTTACCCTGATCCCTTCGCACTCCCTCCATCTCCGTCACCCTGACACCCTCACACTCACTCCATCACCATGACACGGACCCACTCACACTCACTCCATCAACATCCCCCTGACCCATACACACTCACTCCATCACCGTCACACAGATCCCCTCACACTCACTCCATCACCGTCACACTGACCCCCTCACACTCACTCCATCACCATAACATTGACCTCCTCACACTCACTCCATCATCGTCACCCTGGCCCCCTCACACTCAATCCACGGCCGTCACCCTGCACCCCTCACACTCACTTCATCACTGTCACACGGACCCCCTCACACTCACTCCATCTCCATCACACTGACACCCTCACATTCACTTCATCTACGTCGCCCTGACCCCCTCACACTCACTCCAACACCGTCAACGCGTCCCCATCACACTCACTCTATCACAGTCACCCTGACACGCTACCTTTCACTCCATCACTGTCACACAGATCCCCTCACACACACTCCATCACTGTCACACTGATCCCCTCACACTCACTCCATCACCGTCACCCTGACACCCTCACACACACTCCATTACTGGCACACTGACCTCCTCACACTCACTCGACGCTGTCATTCTAACCCCCTCACTCTCGCTATCAATGTCAAACCTGACCCCCTCACACACACTCCATCACTGTTAGCCTGACCCCCTCATATTCACTACATCACCATCAGTCTTTACCCCTCACACTCACTCCATCACTGTCACCCTGACCCACTCACACTCAATTCATCATCATAAACTTGTCCCACTCACACTCACTCCACCATCATCAGGGGCCTCTCACGCTCAGTCAATCACCATCACAATGACCGCCTCATACTCACTCTATCTCCGTCAGAGTGACCCCCTCACACTTCCTCCTACACCTTCTCCATGTCCCTCATACTCACTCCATCACGGTCACCCTGAACCCCTCTCATTCACTCTATCACAGTCAAACTGACTCCCTCACACTCACTCCTTCATCATCAACTTGTCCCACTCACTCTCACTCCATCACCGTCAACTGGACACCCTCACATTCACTCCACCACCGTCACCATGACCCTCTCACACGCACTCCATCACCGTCACACTGATTCCCTCACACTCACCCCATCACTGTCACCGTGACCATATCACACTCACTCCATCACCATCTCACTGACCACCTCACACTCACTCCATCACTGTCACCATGAACACCTCACGCTCACTCCATCACCATCATCAGGAGCCTCTCATACTCAGTCGGTCACCGTCACACTGACCGCCTAACACTCACTCTATCTCCGTCACAGTGACCCCCTCACTCTCCCTCCTACACCATCTCCATGTCCGTCACACTCAATCCATCAGCGTCACCCTGAACCCCTTTCACTCACTCCAACACAGTCACACTGACTCCCTCACACTCACTCCATCATCATCATCTTGTCCCACTCACACTCACCCCATCACCGTCACCCGGATGCCTTCACATTCACTCCATCTTCGTCAGCATGACCCCTCACACGCACTCCATCACTGACACCCTGACCCCCTCACACTCATTCCATCACCGTCATCATGACCCCCTCACACTCACTCCATTACCGTCACACTGATCCCCTCACACTCATTCCATCACCGTCACACTGATTCCCTCACACTCACTCCATCACCGTCACACTGATCCCCTCAAATTCACTCTATCAACGTCACCCTGATCCCTTCACACTCACTCCATCCCTGTCACCCTGACCACATCACACTCACTCCATCAGCGTCACACTGATCCCCTCACACTCAGTCCATCACCGTCACCCTGATCCCTTCACACTCCCTCCATCTCCGTCACCCTGACAGCCTCACACTCACTCCATCTCCATCACACTGTTCCACTCACACTCACTCCGTCACTGTCCCCCGACCCACTCACACTCACTCCATCACCGTCACCCTGACCACCTTACACTCATTCCATCACCGTCACCCTGACCCCCTCACTCTCACTCCATTACTGTCCCCCGACCCTCTCATATTCTCTCCATCATCGTCACCATGACCCCCTCACACTCAGTCCATCACCGTCACCCTGACCCACTAATACTCACTTCATCACTGTCACCATGAACACCTCACGCTCACTCCATCACCATCATCAGGAGCCTCTCATACTCAGTCGGTCACCGTCACACTGACCGCCTAACACTCACTCTATCTCCGTCACAGTGACCCCCTCACTCTCCCTCCTAAACCATCTCCATGTCCCTCACATTCACTCCATCAGCGTCACCCTGAACCCCTCTCACTCACTCCAACACAGTCACACTGTCTCCCTCACACTCACTCCATCATCATCATCTTGTCCCACTCACACTCACCCCATAACCGTCACCCGGATGCCTTCACATTCACTCCATCTTCGTCAGCCTGACCCCTCACACGCACTCCATCACTGACACCCTGACCCCCTCACACTCATTCCATCACCGTCATCATGACCCCCTCACACTCACTCCTTCGCCGTCACACTGAACCCCTCACACTCACTCTACCAACGTCACCCTGACCCACTCACACTCACTCCATCACCGTCACCCTGACCCCCTCACACTCCATCAACATCACCCTGACCCACTCATACTCACTCTATCACAGTCACACTGACTCCCTCATACACACTCCATCACCCTCACCTGACGCACTCACAATCACTCCATCACCGCCACACTGATTCCCTCACACTTACTACATCTCGATCACCCAGACCACCTCACACTCACTCAATCATCGTTACACTGACCCCCTCACACTCACTCCATCACTGTCACCCTGACCATATCACACTCACTCCATCACCATCACACTGACCACCTCACACTCACTCCATCCCTGTCACCCTGACCACATCACACTCACTCCATCACCGTCACACTGATCCCCTCACATTCACTCTATCACCGTCACCTTGATCCCTTCACACTCCCTCCATCTCCGTCACACTGATCCCCTCACACTCATTCCATCACCGTCACACTGATTCCCTCACACTCACTCCATCACCGTCACCCTGACCCCATCACACTCACTACATCTCCATCACCCTGACCCACTCACACTCACTCCATCCCTGTCACCCTGACCACCTCACACTCACTCCATCACCGTCACACTGATCCCCTCACATTCACTCTATCACCGTCACCTTGATCCCTTCACACTCCCTCCATCTCCGTCACACTGATCCCCTCACACTCACTCCATCACTGATCCCCGACCCACTCACACTCAATTCTTAACCGTCACCATCACCCCCTCACATTCACTCCACCACCGTCACCAAGACCCCCTCACACTCATTCCAACTCTGTCACACTGACCCCTAACACTCACTCCACAACCTTCACCATGACCCCCTCACACTCACTCCATCACTGTCCCCTGACACTCTCACACTCACTCGATCACTGTCACCCTCACCCCTCACACTCACTCCATCACCATCACCCTGACCCCTTACTCTCACTCCATTACTGTCCCCTGACCCTCTCACACTCTCTCCATCATCACCACCATGACCCTCTCACGCTCACTCCATCACTGTTACCCTGACCTCCTCACACTCCCTCGATCTCCGTCACAGTGACCCCCTCACTCTCCCTCCTACACCATCTCCATGTCCCTCACACTCACTCCATCACCGTCATCCTGAACCCCTCTCACTCACTCCAGCACAGTCACACTGACTCCCTCACACTCACTCCATCATCATCGACTTGTCCCACTCACACTCACTCCATCACCGTCACCCGGACGCCTTCACATTCACTCCATCTTCGTCACCCTGACCCCTCACACGCACTCCATCATTGACACCCTGACCCCCTCACACTCATTCCGTCACCATCATCATGACCCCCTCACACTCACTCCTTCGCCGTCACACTGAACCCCTCACACTTAATCTACCAACGTTTCCCTGACCCACTCACACTCACTCTATCACTGTCACCCTGACCCCCTCACACCCACTCCATCAACGTCACCCTGACCCACTCAAACTCACTCCATCTTCGTTACCCTGACCCCTCACACACACTTCATCAATATCACCCTGACCCACTCACACTCACTATATCACAGTCACACTGACTCCCACACACACTCCATCACCCTCACCTGACACCCTCACACTCACTCCATCAGCGACACCCAGACCCCCTCACACTCACTCCATCACTGTCACCCTGACCCCTCACACTCACTCCATCACCGTCATCATGACATCCTTACAGTCACCCTGACCCCTCACACTCTCTCCATCACCATCACACTGACCACTCACACTCACTCCATCACCATTAGACTGACCCCTCACACTCACTCCATCACCGTCATCACAACACCCTTACACTCACTCCTTCACCGTTACCATGACCAACTCACACTCACTACATCACTGTCACCCTGACCCCTCACACTCACTCCATCACCATTACCCTGAAACCCTCACAATCACTCCATCACCGTCACCCTGACCCCTCACACTCTCTCCATCATCATCACACTGACCACGCACGCTCACTCCATCACCGTCATCATGACACATTTACACTCACTCCATCACCGTCACCATGACCTCCTCACACTCACTCCAACACCGTCACACTGACCCTCACACACACTCCATTACCATCAGACTGACACCTCACACTCACTCCATCACCATTATCACGACACCCTCACACTCACTCCTTCACCGTTACCATGACACCCTCACACTCAATCCATCACCGGCACCATGACCCCCTCAGACTCATTCCATAACTGTTCCCCAGACCCCCTCACACTCACTGCATCACTGTCACCCTGACCCCCTCACACTCACTCCATCACCATCACCACGACCCCCGTACACTCACTCCAACACCGTCACACTGACCCCTCACACTCACTCCATCACCTTTATCACGACACCCTTACACTCACTCCATCTCTGTTTCTCTGACCCCCTCACTCCACCGTTACCCTGACCCCTCACACTCACTCCGTCACTGTCCCCCAGACCCTCACACACTCACTCCATCATCGTCACCATGATCCCCTCACACTCACTGCTTCACCGTCACCCTGACGCCCTCACACTCATTCCATCACTGTTAGCCTGACCCCCTCACATTCACTACATCACCATTAGTCTTCACCCCTCACACTCACTCCATCACTGTCACCCTGACCCACTCACACTCAATCCATCATCATAAACTTGTCCCACCGACACTCACTCCATCACC
The DNA here is from genome assembly GCF_020745735.1 of Hemiscyllium ocellatum. Classification (NCBI taxonomy): domain Eukaryota; kingdom Metazoa; phylum Chordata; class Chondrichthyes; order Orectolobiformes; family Hemiscylliidae; genus Hemiscyllium; species Hemiscyllium ocellatum. The sequence goes on along the minus strand of NC_083433.1, from coordinate 48,016,409 downwards.
GTCACCATGACCCCCTCACACTCACTCCATCACCATCATCAGGAGCCTCTCACACTCAGTCAGTTACCATCACACTGACCGCCTCACACTCACTCTATCTCCGTCACTGTGACCCCCTCACACTCCCTCCTACACCGTCTCCATGTCCCTCACACTCACTCCATCACAGTCAACCTGAACCTCTCTCATTCACTCCATCACAGTCACAGTGACTCCCTCACACTCACTCCATCATCATCAACTTGTCCCGTTAACACTCACTCCATCACCATCGGACTGACCCCTCACACTCACTCCATCACTGTTATCACGACACCCTTACACTCACTCCTTCACCGTTACCATGACCCCCTCACACTCAATACATCACCGTCACCATGACCCCCTCACACTCATTCCATCACTGTTCCCAGAACCCCTCATACTCACTGCATCACTGTCACCCTGACCCCCTCACACTCACTTCATCTCCAACACACAAACCCCCTCACATTCACTTCATCTACGTCGCCCTGACCCCCTCACATTCACTCTCTCACAATCATCTGGATCCCCTCACACTCACTCCATCACTTTCACACTGACCCCTCACACTCACTCCAACACCGCCACCTGGACAACCTCACCCTCAGTCCATCACTGTTACCTAGACCCCATCACACTCACTCTATCTCAATCACCCTGACACTCTACCTCTCACTCCATCACTGTCACGCAGATCCCCTCACACTCACTCCATCACTGTCACACTGATTCCCTCAAACTCACTCTGTCAGCGTCACCCTGACCCCCGCACACACACTCCATCACTGGCACGCTGACCCTCTCACACTCACTTCATCACTGTCACACTGATCCCCTCAAACTCACTCTGTCAGCGTCACCCTGACACCCTCACACACACTCCATCACTGGCACGCTGACCCTCTCACACTCACTCGACTCTGAGATTCTAATCCCCTCACACTCGCCATCAATGTCAACCCTGACCCCCTCACACTCACTCCATCACTGTTAGCCTGACCCCCTCACATTCACTACATCACCATCAGTGTTAACCCCTCACACTCACTTCATCATTGTCAGCCTGACCCACTCACAATCAATCCATCATCATAAACTTGTCCCACTGACACTCACTCCATCACCGTCACTCTGATCCACTCACAGTCAATCCATCACCGTCACAATGACACTCTCACACACACTCCATCACTGTCACCATGACTCTCTCTCTCTCATTCCATCCCCGTCACCCTGACCCCAACACACTCACTACATCTCCGCCACACTGATCCCCTCACATTCACTCTATCACCGTCACCCTTATCCCTTTGCACTCCCTCCATCTCCGTCACCCTGACACCCTCACACTCACTCCATCACAGTCACCCTGAGATCCTCACACTCACGACATCACTGTCACCCTGACCCCCTCACACTCACTCTATCACCATGATACGACCCACTCACACTCACTCCATCAACATCACCCTGACCCATACACACTCACTCGATCGCCATCACACAGATCCCCTCACACTCACTCCATCACCATCACTCTGATCCACTCACAGTCAATCCATTACCGTCACGATGACACTCTCACACACACTCCATCACTGTCACCATGACTCTCTCACTCTCATTCCATCCCCGTCACCCTGACCCCAACACACTCACTACATGTCCGTCACACTGATTCCCTCACATTCACTCCTTCACTGTCACCCTGACACACTCACCCTCAATCCATCATCATAAACTTGTCCCACTCACACTCACTCCATCACCGTCACCCTGATTCCCACACCCAGTCCATCACTGTAACCCTGACCCCCTCACACTCACTCCATCACCGTCGCCATGACCCTCGTACACTCACTCCAACACCGTCGCCCTGACCCCTTCACACTCACTCTATCACAATCATCTGGACCCCCTCACACTCACTCCATCACTTTCACACTGACCCCTCACACTCACTCCAACACCAGCACCTGGACAACCTCACACTCATTCCATCACTGTCACCTTGACCCCATCACACTCACTCTATCACAGTCACCCTGACACTATACCTCTCACTCCATCACTATCACGCAGATCCCCTCACACTCATCCATCACTGTCACACTGATCCCCTCAAACTCACTCTATCACCGTCACCCTGACACCCTTTTACACACGCTCCATCACTGGCACACTGACTCTCTCACACTCACTCGACTCTGTCATTCTAACCCCCTCACACTCGCCATAAATTTCAACCCTGACCCCCGCACACTCACTCCATCACTGTTAGCCTGACACCCTCACATTCACTACATCACCATCAGTCTTAACCCCTCACATTTACTCCATCTCCGTTATCCTAACCGCCTCACAGTCACTCCATCACCGTCACCCTGACACCCTCACCCTCACTTCATCACTGTCACCCTGACTCTCTCACACTCACTTCATCACCATCAACTAACCCCCTCACACTCACTCCATCACTGTCACAATGATTCCCTCACACTCACTACATCTCAGTCACCCAGACCACATCACACTCACTCTATCAGCGTCACACTGACCCGCTCACACTTACTCCATCACTGTCACCCTGACCATATAACACTCACTCCATCACTATTACACAAACCCCCTCACATTAACTCCATCACCGTGACATGGAACCACTCACACTCACTCAGTCACAGTCACCCTGACCCACTCACACTCACTCCATCACTATTACACAAACCCCCTCACATTAACTCCATCACCGTGACATGGAACCACTCACACTCACTCAATCACAGTCACCCTGACCCACTCACACTCACTCCATCACCGTCATACTGACCCCCTCACACTCACTCCATCTCCGTTATCCTCACCGCCTCACAGTCACTCCATCACCGTCACCCTGACACCCTCACTCTGACTTCATCACTGTCAACCTGACTCTCTCACACCCTCTTCAGCACCATCAACTGACCCCCTCACACTCCCTCCATCTCTGTCACCCTGACACCCTCACACTCACTCCATCACAGTCACCCTGAGCCCCTCACACTCACGACATCAATGTCACCCTGACCCCCTCACAGTCACTCCATCTCCATCACACTGATCACCTCACACTCACTCCATCACTGTGACATGGAACCACTCACACTCACTCAATCACAGTCACCCTGACCCACTCACACTCACTCCATCACCATCACACTGACACCCTCACACTCACTCCATCACCATCACCCTGATCCCCTCTCACTCACTCCATTAGCGTCATACTGAACCACTCACACGCACTCCATCACCATCACACTGAACCACTCACACTCACTCCATCACCATCATACTGACCCTCTCACATTCACTCCATCAACATCACCCTGACCCATACACACTCACTCCATCACCGTCACACAGATCCCCTCACACTCACTCCATTACCATCACGATGACACTCTCACACACACTCCATCACTGTCACCATGACTCTCTCACTCTCATTCCATCCCCGTCACCCTGACCCCAACACACTCACTACATCTCCGCCACACTGATCCCCTCACATTCACTCTATCACCGTCACCCTGATCCCTTCGCACTCCCTCCATCTCCGTCACCCAGACACCTTCACACTCACTCCATCACTATTACACAAACCCCCTCACACTCACTCCATCACCGTGACATGGAACCACTCACACTCACTCCATCACAGTCACCCTGACCCAATCACACTCACTCCATTACCATGACTCGGACCCACTCACACTCACTCCATCAACAAAACCCTGACCCATACACACTCACTCCATTAGCGTCACACTGACCCCCTCACACTCACTCCATCACCATCACCATCACCCTGATCCCCTCTCACTCACTCCATTAGCGTCACACTGATCCACTCACACGCACTCCATCACCATCACACTGAACCACTCACACTCACTCCATCACCATCACACTGACCGTCTCACACTCACTCCATCACCATCACATTGACCCTCTCATACTCATTCCATCACCGTCATTCACATCCCCTCACACTCACTCCATTACCGTCACCCTGACCCCCTCACACTCACTCCACGGCCGTCACCCTGCACCCCTCACACTCACTCCATCACTGTCACCCTGACCCCCTCATACTCACTCCATCACTATCACACAAACCCCCTCACATTCACTTCATCCACGTCGCCTGACCCCTTCACACTCACTCCAACGCAATCATCCGGACCCCCTCACACTCACTCCATCACTTTCACACTGACCCCTCACACTCACTCCAACACCAGCACCTGGACAACCTCACACTCAGTCCATCACTGTCACCTTGACCCTATCACACTCACTCTATCACAGTCACCCTGACACTCTACCTCTCACTCCATCACTGTCACGCAGACCCCCTCACACTCACTCCATCACTATCACACTGATCCCCTCAAACTCACTCTGTCACCGTCACCCTGACACCCTTGCACACCCTCCATTACTGGCACACTGACCTCTCACAGTCACTCGACTCTGTCATTCTAACCCCCTCACACTCGCCACCAATGTCAACCCTGACCCCCTCACACTCACTCCATCACTGTTAGCCTGACACCCTCGCATTCACTACATCACCATCAGTCTTAACCCCTCACATTCACTCCATCACTGTCACCCTGACCCACTCACACTCCATCCATCAGCATTAACTTGTCCCACTCACACTCACTCCATCACCGTCACCCTGACCCACTCACACTCAATCCATCATCATAAACTTGTCCCACTCACACTCAGTCGGTCATCGTCACCCTGACCCCTTCACGAGCACTCTATCACTGACACCCTGACCCACTCACACTCACTCCATCACCGTCACGCTGACCCATACTCACTCACTCCATCATCATCAACTTGTGACACTCTCACTCTCTCCACCAGCGTCTCCATGACCCCTCACACTCACTACATCACCATCACATTGACCCCCTCACACTCACTCCATCTCCGTTATCCTAACCGCCTCACAATCACTTCATCACCGTCACCCTGACACCCTCACCCTCACTTCATCACTGTCACCCTGACTCTCTCACACTCACTTCATCACCATCAACTGACCCCCTCACACTCACTCCATCACCGTCACAATGATTCCCTCACACTCACTACATCTCAGTCACCCAGACCACATCACACTCACTCTGTCACCGTCACACTGACCCCCTCACACTTACTCCATCACTGTCACCCTGACCATATCACACTCACTCCATCACCATCACACTGACCACCTCACACTCACTCCATTACAGTCACACCGATCCCCTCACGCTCACTCCATCACCATCACACTGATCCTTTCCTTTCACAGTCAATCCAACACTATTGCACTAACCCCCTCACAGTCACTCTGAGATCCTCACACTCACAACATCACTGTCACCCTGACCCCCTCACACTCACTCCATCACCATGACACGGCCCACTCACACTCACTCCAACATCACCCTGACCCATACACACTCACTCGATCACCATCACACAGCTCCACTTACAGTCAATCCATTACCGTCATGATGACACTCTCACACACACTCCATCACTATCACCATGACTCTCTCACTCTCATTCCATCCCCGTCACCCTGACCCCAACACACTCACTACATGTCCGTCACACTGATCCCCTCACATTCACTCTATCACCGTCACCCTGATCCCTTCGCACTCGCTCCATCTCCATCACCCTGACACCCTCACACTCACTCCGCCGCAGTCACCCTGAGCCCCTCACACTCACGACATCAATGTCACCCTGACCCCCTCACAGTCACTCCATCTCCATCACACTGAACACCTCACACTCACTCCTTCACTATTACACCAACCCCCTCACACTCACTCCATCACCATCATATGGAAACACTCACACTCACTCCATCACGGTCACCCTGACCCCCTCACACTCACTCCTTCGCCATCACTCTGAACCCCTCACACTCACTCTACCAACGTCACCCTGACCCACTCACAATCACGCCATCACCGTCACCCTGACCCCCTCACACTCAATCCATCAACATCAGCCTGACCCACTCACACTCATTTTATCACAGTCACACTGACTCCCTCACCCACACTCCATCACCCTCACCTGACACCCTCACACTCACTCCATCATCGACACCATGACCACCTCACACTCACTCCATCACCGTTACCATGAACCCCACACGCTCACTCCAACACCGTCACACTGACCCCTCACACTCATTTATTCACCATCACACTGACCCCTCACACTCACTCCATCACCGTCATCACGACACCCTTACACTCACTCCACCACCATCACCATGAACCCCGCACAGTCACTCCAACACCGTTAGACTGACCCCTCACACTCACTCCATCACCGTTATCACAACACCCTTACACTCACTCCTTCAACGTTACAATGACCACCTCACACTCACTCCATCACTGTCACCCTGATCCCCTCACATTCAATCCATCACTATTACCATGATCACCTCACATTCACTCCATCACGGTCACCCTGACCCCTCACAATCTCTCCATCACCATCACACAGACCCCTCTCACTCACTCCATCAGCGTCATCATGACAACCGTACACTCACTCCATCACCGTCACCCTGACCCTTCACACTCACTCCATCACCGTCATCACGACACCCTTACACTCACTCCATCACAGTCACCATGAACCCCGCACACTCACGCCATCACTGTCACCCTGACCCCCTCACAATCTCTCCATCACCATCACCATGACCACCTCACATTCACTCCATCACCGTCACCCTGTCCCCTCACACTCTCTCCATCACCATCAGACTGACCCCCTCACACTCACTCCATCAGTGTCACCCTGAACCCAACACACTCCCTCCATCACTGTTTCCCTGACACAATCACACTCACTCCATTACCGTCACCATGACCCCCGCGCACTCACTCCATCACCGTCACCCTTGCCCACCTCACACTGACTCCATCACGGTCACCCTGACCCCCTCACACTCCCTCCATGACTGTTTCCCTGACACCCTCTACTCACTTCTTCACCGTCACCATGACCCCCTCACACTCACTCCAACACCGTCACACTGACCCTTCACACTCACTCCATCACCATCAGGCTGACCCCCACACGCACTCCATCACCGTTATCACGACACCCTTACATTCACTCCTTCACCGTTATCATGACACCTTTACACTCACTCCTTCACCGTTACCATGACCCCCTCACACTCACTCCATCACCGTTACACTGACCCCCTCACACTGACTGCATCACTGTCCCCGACCCTCTCACACTCTCTCCACCACCGTCACCATGACCCCCTCACATGCACTCCATCACTGTCACCATGAGCCCCGCACACTCACTCCACACCGTCACACTGACCCCTCACACTCAATCCATCACCATTAGACTGACCCCTCGCACTCACTCCATCACCGTTATCACAACACCCTTACACTCACTCCTTCAACGTTACCATGACCTCCTCACACTCACTCCATCACTGTCACCCTGACCCCCTCACACTCACTCCATCACGGTCATCATGACACCCTCACACTCACTCCATCACTGTCACCATGAATCCCGCACACTCACTCCATCACCGTCACACTGATCCCTCACACTCACTCCATCACCATTATACTGACCACTCACACTCACTCCATTACCATCAGACAGACCCCTCACACTCAGTCCATCACCGTCATCACGTCACCCTTAGACTTACTCCATCACCGTGAGCAAGAACCCCGCACACTCACTCCAACACCGTTATCACAACGCCCTTAAACTCACTCCATCAACGTTACCATGTCCACCTCACACTCACTCCATCACTGTCACCCTGACCCCATCACACTCACTCCATCACCGTCACCACAACACCCTCACACTCACTCCATCACTCTCACCATGACCACCTCACATTCACTCCATCACCATCACACTGACCCCTCACGCTCACTCCATCACCGTCACCATGACCCCCGCGCACTCACTCCAACACCGTCACACTGACCCCACACAATCACTCCATCACCATCAGACTGACCCCTCACACTCACTCCATCACTGTTATCACAACACCCTTACACTCACTCCTTCACCGTTACCATGACCACCTCACACTCACTCCATCACTGTCACCCTGACCCCCTCACAATCTCTGCATAACCGTCACCATGACCACCTCACATTCACTCCATCAGCGTCACACTGACCCCTCACACTCTCTCCATCACCAACACACTGACCACTCACCCTCACTCCATCACCGCCATCATGACACCCTTACACTCACTCCATCACCGTCTCCCTGACCCCTCACACTCACTCCATCACTGTTCTCCTGACCCCCTCTCACTCCACCGTTACCCTGACCCCCTCACACTCACTCCATCAGTGTAACCCTGACCCCCTCACACTCACTCAATCACTGTCCCCAGACCCTCACACACTCACTCCATCATCGTCACCATGACCACCTCACATTCACTCCATCACCGTCACCCTGACCCCCTCACACTCCCTCCAACATTGTTTCCCTGACAACCTCACACTCACTCCATCAGCATCACCATGACCCCACACACTCACTCCAACACCGACACACTGACCCCTCACACTCACTCCATCACGGTCACCCTGACCCCTCACACTCACTCCATCACCATTCGACTGACCCCTCACCCTCACTCCATCACCGTCATCATGACACCCTTACACTCACTCCATCACCGTCTCCTTGACCCCCGCACACTCACTCCAACACCGTTGCACTGACCCTCACACTCACTTCATCACCATCAGACTGACCCCTCAGACTCACTCCATCACCGTTATCACGACACCTTTACACTCACTCCATCACAGTCACCATGACCCCCTCACACTCACTCCATCACTGATCCCCTGTCCCCCTCACACTCCACCGTTACCCTGACCCCCTCACACTCACTCCATCACCGTCACCCTGACCCCCTCACACTCCCTCCATCACTGTCACCCTGACCCCCTCACACTCCCTCCAACACCGTCACACTGACCCCTCACACTCACTCCATCACCATCAGACTGACCCCTCACACTCACTCCATCACCGTCATCACGACACCCTCACACTCACTCCATCACTGTCACCAGGACCACCTCACATTCACTCCATCACCATCACCGTGACCCCTCACACTCTCTCCATCACCATCACACTGACCCCTCTCACTCACTCCATCAGCATCATCATGACACCCTTACACTCACTCCATCACCATCACCATGACCCCCGTGCACTCACACCAGCACCGTCACACTGACCCCTCACACTCACTCTATCACCATCAGACTGACCCCTCACACTCACTCCATCACCGTTATCACAACACCCTTACACTCACTCCTTCACCGTTACCATGACTACCTCACTCTCACTCCATCACTGTCACCCTGACCCCCTCACAATCTCTCCATCACCGTCACCATGACCACCTCACATTCACTCCATCACCGTCACCCAGTCCCCTCACACTCTCTCCATCGCCAACACACTGACCACTCACCCTCACTCCATCACCGTCATCATGACACCCTTACACTCACTCCATCACCGTCTCCTTGACCCCCGCACACTCACTCCAACACCGCCGCACTGACCCTCACACTCACTTCATCACCATCAGACTGACCCCTCAGACTCACTCCATCACCGTTATCACGACACCTTTACACTCACTCCATCACAGTCACCATGACCCCCTCACACTCACTCCATCACTGATCCCCTGTCCCCCTCACACTCCACCGTTACCCTGACCCCCTCACACTCACTCCATCACCGTCACCCTGACCCCCTCACACTCCCTCCATCACTGTCACCCTGACCCCCTCACACTCCCTCCATCACCGTCACCATGACCCCCTCACACTCACTCCAACACCGTCACACTGACCCCTCACACTCACTCCATCACCATCAGACTGACCCCTCACACTCACTCCATCACCGTTATCACGACACACTTACATTCACTCCTTCACCATTACCATGACCCCCACACACTCACTCCATCACCGTTACCCTGACCCCCTCACACTCACTGCATCACTGTCCCCCGACCCTCTCACACTCACTCCATCAGTGTAACCCTGACCCCCTCACACTCACTCAATCACTGTCCCCAGACCCTCACACACTCACTCCATCATCATAACCATGACGTCCTCACACTCACTCCACCACCGTCACCATGACCCCCTCACATGCACTCCATCACTGTCACCATGCCCCCGCACACTCACTCCAACACCGTCACACTGACCCCTCACACTCACTCCATCACCATTAGACTGACCCCTCACACTCACTCCATCACCGTTATCACAACACCCTTACACTCACTCCTTCAACGTTACCATGTCCACCTCACACTCATTCCATCACTGTCACCCTGACCCCCCTACACTCACTCCATCACTGTCACCATGAATCCTGCACATTCACTCCAACACCGTCACCCTGACCCCTCACACTCACTCCATCACCATCACACTGACCCCTCTCACTCACTTCATCAGCGTCATCACGACACCCTTCCACTCACTCCTGCACAGTTACCATGCCCACCTCACACTCACTCCGTCACTGTCACCATGACCACCTCACACTCACTCCATCATCGTCACCCTGACACCCTCACACTCCCTCCATCATTGTTTCTCTGACACCTTCACACTCACTCCATCACCATCACCATGACCCCCGCACACTCACTCCATCACCGTCACCCTGACGCCCTCACACTCACTCCATCACTGTCACCCTGACCCGCTCACACTCACTCCATCACTGTTTCCCTGACACCCTCACACTCACTCCATCACCGTCACCATGACCCCCTCACACTCACTCCATCACCGTCACCATGACCCCCTCACACTCACTCCATCACCATCAGACTGACCCCTCACACTCACTCCATCAGCGTTATCACGACACCCTTACATTCACTCCTTCACCGTTACCATGACCCCCTCACACTCACTCCATTACCGTTACCCTGACCCTCTCACACTCACTGCATCACTGTCCCCCGACCCTCTCTCACTCACTCCATCAGTGTAACCCTGACCCCCTCACACTCACTCAATCACTGTCACCCAGACCCTCACACCCTCACTCCATCATCGTCACCATGATCTCCTCACTCACTCCACCACCGTCACCATGACCCCCTCACATGCACTCCACCACTTTCACCATGACCCCCGCACACTCACTCCAACACCGTCACACTGACCCCTCACATTCACTCCATCACCGTCACCCTGACACCCTCACAAACCCTCCAACACCGTGACCCTGACACCCTCACACTCACTCCATCTCCGTCACCCTCAACCCCTCACACTCTCTCCATCACCGTCTCCCTGACCCTCTCGCACTCACTCTATCACCGTCACCCTGACACGCTACCTCCCACTCCATCACTGTCACACTGATCCCCTCACACTCACTCCATCGCCGTCACACTGATCCCCTCACACTCACTCCATCACCGTCACACTTATCCACTCACAATCACTCCATGTCCATCACCCTCAGCCCCTCACACTCTCTGCATCACCATCTCCCTGACACCCTGACACTCACTCCATCACCATCAATCAGACCCCCTCACACTCACTCCATCACTGTCACACTGACCCCTCACACTCACTCTATCATCGGCAACCTGACCCCTCTCATACTCACTCCATCACTGTCACCCTGACCGTTCACACTCACTCCATATACATCATCCTGACCCCCTCACACTCACTGCATCCTCTCGCCCACCCCTGCCTCCTTTCCTCTCTACCCCTACCCCTCTCATCCCCTCCCCTCTCTTGCCCTCTCCCTACCTCTCGCTCTCCCCTCCCTACATCCCTTCTCACACCCTCCCCTCCATCCCTCCCGTCTCTCGCCCTCTCCTCCTTCTTTCCCTCCCATCCCTCCCTATCGTCTCACGCTCTCCCCTCTTTCACGCTTCCCGATCTTGCCCCCTCACTCCGTCTCGCCCGCATATCTCTCCCTGCCCTTTCTCGCCCTCCGTTCTCTCACCCTCACCACTCTCTCGCCCCCCCCCTCTCACCGTCATCTCTGTCTCTCGACCTGCCCTCCCTCCCCTCTCGCACCCTCCCCCTCACCATCCCCACTCTCACCCTCCCCTCCCTCCATCCTCTCTCTCGCCCTCCCCTGCTCACCCTCTCCCTGCCTCTCGCCCTCCCCTCTGTCCCTTCCCTCTCTTGCCTTCCACTCCCTCTCTCCCCTCTCTTGCCCTACTCCCTCGCCATCCCTTCCCCCTCCCCTCTCACGCCCTCCCCTCTCTCTTGCCCTACCTCCTCTCTCGCCATCCCCTCTCTCGTCCTCGTCCACCCTCTCGCCCTCACCTTCCTCACTCCCCTCTCTCGCCCTCCCCTCTCACGCCCTCCCCTCTCTTGCCCTCCCTTCTCTGGCTCTCCCCTCTCTCACTCTACCACTCTCTAGCCCACGCCACTATCCTTCCATTCTCTTGCCCTCTACCTTCCTCTCGCCCTCCCCTCCCTCCCCTCTCTCGTTTTCCACTCCCTCCCTCCCCTCTCTCACCTCCTCTCTCGCCATCCCAACCTCCTCCCCTCTCACGCCCACTCACTCACCCTCCCCTTTCTCGCCCTCTTCCTCCCTCTCGCCCTCACTTCCCTCACTCCCCTCTCTCGCCCTCCCCTCTCACACCCTCCCCCTCTCTCGCCCTCTCTCCCTCAAACTCCCCTCCCTCCTTTCCCTGTCTCGCACTCAGCCCTCTCTCACATGCCCCTTTCTCGCCCTCTCCTCTCACTCCCACTCGCCCTCCTCTCTTGCCTACCGTCTCTTGCACTTCCCTCTGTCGCCCTCCCCTCTCTCTCGCCCTCCCCTCTCTCTCGCTCGCCCCTCTTGCCCTCCCCTCGCTCGTACTCCCCTCTCTCTCGCGATCCCCTCTCTCGCCCTCCTCCCTCTCTCTCACACTCACCCTCACCCCTCCCGCCCTCCACTCTCTCATTCTCCCCTTTCTCACACTCATCCCTCTTTTGCCCTCCCCTACCTGGCTCCCCTCTCTCGCCCTCCTATCTCGCCCTCCCATCCCTCCCACCCCTCTCATACCTTCCCCTCTCTTGCCCTTACCCATCTCTCGCACTCCCCCTCTCTCGCCCTCCCCTCTCTCGCCCTCTCCATCCCTCTCAACCTCACCGTCCACTCCTTCCCTCCCCTCTCTTTCCCTCCTCGCTCGCCATCCCCTCCCTCCCCTCTCACGCCCTCTGCACTCATGTCCTCTCCTCTCTCTTGCCCTCCCCCTCTCTCGCCCTCCCCTCTCTCGCCCTCCCCTCTCTTCGCCTCCCCTCTCTTGCCCTCTCCCTATCTCTCGTTCTCCCCTCCCTCCCTTCTCTCACTCTCCCCTCCCTCGCCCACCCCTCCCTCCCTCCCTCCCCGTCTCACCCTCTCCTCCCTCTCTCCCTCCCTCCCATTCCTCCCTACCCTCTCACGCCCTCCCCTCTCTCACCCTTCCCCTCTCTCGCCCTCCCCCTCTCTTACTCTTTCCTCTCTCTCACACTCCCCTCCCTCCCTCCCCTCTCTCGCCCACCCCTCTCTCGCACTACCGTCAATTGCCCTCCCCTCTCTCGCCCCCTCCCTCCCTCTCGCGCTCACGTCCCTCCCTCTGCTCTCTCGCCCTCCCTCCCTCTGCTCTCTCGCCCTCCCTTCTCTCACCCTCACCTCTCTCTCGCTCTCCCCTCCCTCCCTCTCCTCTCTCGCCCTCCCCTGTCTCGCCCTACCGTCTCTTGCCCGCCCCTCTCTCGCTCTCCCCTCTCTCACACGCACCTCTCCTGCCCTACAGACTTTCACTCTCCCCTCGATCGCCCTTTCACGCCCAGTCGCCCTACCCTCCCTCTTTCCCCTCTCTCGCCCTCCCCTCGCTCTCTCTCTCTTCCTTACTCTCAACCTCCCCACTCTCCCGCCCTCCACTCTCTCGCCCTACTCTCTTGCCATCCCTCCCCTTTCATGCCCTTCCCTTTCATTCTCTCCTCTCTCTCTCTTGCCTTCCCCCTCTCTCGCCCTCCCTTCTCTCAACCTAACCTCTCTCTCGCCCGCTCCCTCCCTCTCACCCACCCAGCCCTGCTTCCCTCTTTCGCCCTCCCCCCTCTTTCCCTCCCCTCTTTGGCCCACTTCCTTCCTCTCGCCCTCCCCTCTCTCCCTCACTTTCTCGCCCTCCCCTCTCTCGCCCTCCACCCTCTCTAGCACTCCCCTCTCTCGACCTACTGTCTCTTGCCCTCCCCGCTCTCGCTCTCCCTGCTCTCGCCCTCCCCACGCTCGCACTCCCATCTCTCGCCCTTCCGTCTCTTGCCCTCTCCTCCCTTGCCCTCCCCTCGATTGCCCTCCACTTTCTTGCACTCCCCTCTCTCTCGCCATCCTCCTCTCACCCTTCCCTCTCTCACACTCACCCCTGTTCCGCCCTCCCCTACCTGCCACCCCTGTCTCGTCCTCCTCTCTCTCCCTCCCATCCCCCCTCCCCTCTCTCGCCCTCTCCCTATCTCTCGCCCACCCCTCTCTCGCCCTCCATCCTTCTTGCCCTCCCCTTTCTCACCCTCACCCATCTCTCGCCCTCCCCTCCCTCCCTCCCCTCTCTCGCCTTCTCCGCCTTCCATCCTCTCTCTTTCGTCCAACTCCACCCCCTCCACAGGAACGTACAACACGGCCAATTCGCCTGACCCGCACATCTTTGGACTGTAGGAGGAAACCGGAGCACCCGGAGGAAACCCACACAGACACGGGGAGAACGTGCAAACTCCACACAGTCAGTCGCCTGAGGCAGGAATTGAACCCAGGTCCCTGGCGCTGTGAGGCAGCAGTGATAACCACTGTGTCACAGTGCCGCCCCAATACCGTCCCCACCCCCAACCCCATCCATCACCGCTCCTTCCCCTCTCTGTCCAACAGCGCCCCCTCCCCTCCCTCTCCCCATCCATCACTGCCCCCTCCCCAACACAGTCCAACAACTCTTCCCTCCTCCAAACCCATCCATCACAGCCCCCTCCCCAACACTATCGAACAATGCTTCCCTCCTCCAACCCCATCCATCACAGCCCCCTCCCCAACACTGTCGAACAACGCTTCCCTCCTCCAACCCCATCCATCACCGCCCCATCCCGAATTCCGTAGAACACCTCCCCTTCCCCAACTCCTTTCTCACGAACCATGGCCAGCACCCCCTCTCTCTCGACGGCTCTCTCTCTCACCTCTTTCTCTCGCCCCCTTTTTCTCTCACCCCATCTCTCTCTCTCTCGCCACCTCTCTCTTGCCCCATCTCTCTCCCAACTCTCTCTCTCCTTTCTGTCTCATCGCCCTCTCTCTCCCCTCTCTCTCATCGCCCTCTCTCTAGTCCCTATCTCTGTCATCGCCCTCTCTCTCCTCTCTCTCTCGTCCCTCTCTCTCCCCTCTCTCTCTAATCGCCCTCTCTCTCGTCCCTCTCTCTATCACCGCCCCCTCTCTCTCTCGACCGCGCTCTCTCTCACCCCTTTCTCTCCCCCCTTTTTCTCCCTCCCCATCTCTCTCTCTCTCCCCTGCTCTCTTTCCCCTCTCTCTCCCACCTCTCTCTCGCCCCATCTCTCTCGACCCTCTCTCTCTCTCCCCCTCTCTCATCGCCATCTCTCTCTCTCTCTCCCACCTCTCTCTCACCCCTCTCTCTCTGTCTCGACCCACTCTCTCTCCCCTCTCTCTCATCGCCCTCTCTCTCATCGCCCCCTCTCTCTTGCCCCTTTCACTCTTACACCTCTCTCTCTCGCCCCATCTCTCTCTCTCTCGTTCCTTGCTCTTGCCCCCCTCTCTCTCGCCCCTCTCTCTCTCTCGCCCTCTCTCTCTCACACCTCTCTCTCTCTCTCTTGTCCCTCTCTCTCGAATCCTCTCTCTCTCTCTCTCCCTCACCCCTATCTCTCTGGTCCCTCTCTCTCGCCCCCTCTGTCTTTCACCGCACTTTCTTTCTCTCGTCCCCTCTCTCACTCATCCCTCTCTCTCTCTCTCTCGCCCGTCTCACCCGTCTCACTCTCTCTCCCTGCTCCTTCACTCTCCCTCCACATTCTCTCTCCCATCCACTCTTGCTCTCTTGCTCTCTCCCCACCATCTTGATCCTCTGTATGTGCCTTCCCCTCTGGACCCAGCGCCCCCCCAGCTTTATCGCTCACTGTCTCTCGAGTCACTTTCACCGCATCTCCCTCTCTCTTCCCTCCCTCTCTCTCATTCTCACCCCCGTCTCTCTCTCTCTCTATTGCCTCCATCTCCCGCTCTCTTTTGTCCCCCCTCTCTCGACCTCATCCCTCTCCCCTCTCTCTGTTTTGCTCAGCTCCTCTCTTTCTCTCGCTCAGCCTCTCTCTCTCTCCTGCTCACCCCCTGTCACTCTCTCTCTCCCTCCTCGCCTGTCTCTCTCACTATCTCCCTCTCTCACCCCCTCTCTCTCGCCCCACTCTTTTGCTCCCTCGCTCTCATCCTCTCTCTCTCCAACCGTCCCCTTTGTCCTCGCTCTCTCTCTCGTTGTCTCTCTCGACAACCCTCTCAAGCACCCTTCTCTCCTTCTCACCCTTCCTCTCTCTCTTTCCGCTCTCTTACACCATCACTCCATCTCTCCCTCTCACTTGCCCTGCCTCTCTCTCTCCTTGTCTCTCTCTTTCACACACGGGCGCTCCCCTCTCCCTCTATCTCGCCCCCCACCTCTGTCTCTCGCCCCTCTCTCTCTCTCTTACCCTGTCTCTCTGTCTCTCTCACCACTCTCTCTCTCTCCCTGCTCCTTCACTCTCCCTCCACATACTCTCTCTCTCATCCACTCTCGCTCTGTTGCTCTCTCCTGTTAGCCCTCTGTCTCTCTCTCCCTCTCCCCTCGCCTGTCTCTCACAATCTCCCTCTCTCACCCATCTCTCTCGTCCCACTCTTTCGCTCCCTCGCTCTCATTCTCTCTCTCTCCAGCCGTCCACTTCGTCCTCTCTCTCTCTCGCTGTCTCTCTCGACAACCCTCTCACGCATCCTTCTCTCCTTCTCACCCTTCCTCTCTCTCTTCTCTCTGTCACCATCTCTCTCTCACTCGCCCTGCCTCTCTCTCGTCTCTCTGCCTTTCAGACACGCGCGTTCCCTCCTCGACCTATCTCTCTCTCTGTCCATCTTGCTCTCGCCGACTCTCTTCTGTCCCCTTATTCTCTCTTTCTCTTGTTTCTATCCTCACTCCCTCTCACTCTCTCTCTGTCTCTCTCTTCCAGTCTTGCCCCTGCGCTCTCGCTATCACCCTCTCACTCTCTCCCGCCCCATCTCTGTCAAACCCCCTGTCACGGAGCCCTCTCTCCTTCTTGCCCTTCCCCTCTCTCTATCCCATCTGTCTCACCATCTGTCTCTCTCTCTCTCCGCCCTCGCAGTCTTTCTTGCCCTCGCTCTCTCTCTCATCCCCTTTTTCTCTCCCTCGCCTCCTCTCTTTCGACCCCTCTCTCTTAACACCTCTATCTCTCTTTTGCCTTCCTCTCTCTCTCTCGAACCCTGTTTCTCTCTCTCTCTTGCTCCTTCTGTCTCTCTTGCTCCCTATCCCTCTCATCCCACCTCAATCTCTCTTGCCCATCTCTCTTTCTCGCTCTCTTGCCACCTCCCTCTCTCGCTCCTTCTTTCTCTCAAACCCCCTCTCCTTGCCCCTCCTTCTCTCTCTCTCTTGCCATCCTCTCTCTCACTCCCTCTCTCTCTCGCCCTCTCTCTCACTCGCCATCTCACTCACTCTCTCACGCTCTCCCTTGCCCCCTCTCTCTCTTTCTTTCTTATGTCCCTTTCTTTTTCATCCCTCTCTCTCGCACTCTCTCTCTCTATCGACCCTCTCTCTCTTGCCTTCTCTGTATCTCTCTTGCCATCCCGCTCTTTTTTGCCCTTCCCTCTATATCTCATTCCTGTCTCTCTCTCGCCCCCTCACTCTCTCACCCCATCATTGTCTCTCTCTCTCTTCCTTCTCTCCTCTTCTCTCTCTCGCCTCCCCATCTCTGTCGTCCCCTTTCTCTCTCCTTGTCCCTCTCTCTCTCTCTCTAAGACGTGCCTCCTTTCTCTCTCGCCCCCTCCCTCGCATCTCTCTCGTCTCTGTCTCTCATTATCTCTCTCCTTCCCTCACCCTATCTCTCTCCTGCTTTCCTCTTTCTCTCCCCGCTCCTTCTCTCTCTCCACCTTCTCTCACTCTTGTGCCCTCTCCCTCGGTATCTCTTTCTTTCTCTCCCCACCTACCTCTGTTTCACTTTGACTGAATATTTCTCCCTCCTCTACCTCCCTCCCTCTCTCTCTCTGTGATGGGGGTGTGATGGGGGAGAGCATAGAAAGATGTCGGAGGTAGGAGGAGGGGAAATGGGGTAGAGACGGAATTGCAGGAGGAAGACAGATACGGCAGAGGGAGGGTGAGGGGGAGAGGGAAGAGTGGAGGCAGGTGGAGGAATGGGGGCTGGGGTGTGTGCGAGAGAGAGAGGAAGTGAAAGGGAGAGGTGGTGAGAAAGAGTGAGTTTGCAGAAAGAGAGAGACGGGGAATAGAGGTGATGAGAAAGAGTAGTGGAGAGGAAATGGGGAGGTCATTTTGCAGTGGAGGGACAGAGAGAGTTAAACCCAGCTCCTGAGCTCACGGCGCAGTGCCCTCCTCTTCCCTGAGGACCAGGACATGGTGCTCTCTCCAGCTCAGCTTCTCCAACACAAAGGCAGACAACAACATCGGTAACTCTGCTGCTCGGCACGCTGTAATCAGCATTTTTATTGGTTACAAATGGAAGTGATGGATACAGTCAGTGAGATGGTGCCTTTTCTCACTGGCCTCTGAGTTGTGAGAAACACTGAAATGTTTCCCTGCAACCCCCCTGTGGGATAAGGATGGACAAACCAGCGCTCCCCTCAGTCTGTTACCATAGCGACAGGCTGCTCCATCGCTGAAACACTGAACTGAAATGAGAAAATCCCGGATGGTGTGATTAATGAGGGAATTTGATGGATGGATGGATTTGGGTGAAGGGATATTTCAGCACATTCTTCAGCTGCTGCCTGAACTTAGTCTGGGTCACGGCATAAATCGCGGTGTTTGTGCAGCAACTGAGGAGCTGCAGCATGAAGCCCAATTCCCGCACAAAGGGATGGAGATACACAGACTCATACCCCATATCATACATCCGGCCCCATATAGAATACAGCATTAACATTGACCATAACAGGATGAAATTGGCCAAGATCACAAACAGTAAAATGATGGATTTTTTTCGGTTTTTCATTTCAGTGTCAGACTGAGCGTCCCCATTGGTGTGAGCGCGGAGTCTCCTGCGGGCTCTGCTGGTCACTAAAATGTGTCTGACGGTGAGAACATTGAGCAGCAGAATCAGGAGAAATGGGACACACGGGTTTAGAATGTTGTGGAGGAACTCGATTGTGACCCAGACAATGGAGAATCGAACAGTGTCTGTTACATCACAAAACCAGGGGTCGTTCACCAGCTGATACCGAGCCGTGAGCATAAAATACCAGGAAATGTTCTTTAAACAGCTCAGCACAGTCACTGCTCCCAGAACCACAGCCGCAGTTTTCTCACTGCAATATTTACTTTTCAGCTTCTGGCAACAAATGGCCACAAACTGATCAAAGGTGAAAGTGACGGTGAACCAGACAGAGCAGTCAGTGACTGCATAAAGCAGGACGGCGTGGATATTACACATGGGGACGGAGAACATCAGGAAATAAAACTGTTCCCGACAAACAATGGGAATGTGTCTCAGGATCAGGTCGAGGATAATGACCAGGAGATCCGCCGCTGCCATGGCTCCCAGGTAACGTCTGACACATGGAGACAATCCACAATCTTTATAAAGCAGGACGTAGATGGTCACTACGTTAACTGTGAGGAAGGAAAACAAACCCATTATCCATCGGTCTGGAGGCAAAGGGACCCATTTGATCGGGGACCCAGTGAGATTTTCAAGTATGTCCCTGTATTCAGGTATTTATTAAAATATTTGGAGCTGGAATAACAAATGGGAAGGTCGTAGTTACTGACAAAAATGTGACATAAACCACAAGAAACCCTCCCTCCCCAAACACACAGAGACGTATCCATAAGGACAGATGGTTTCTAGAACATTCCCACACACTCGATCACTCGAGAGCAGACACAGGTCACTCTTTCCCAGTTCCTAATACGGAGGGTGGAAACGTTGCTGTCCTGAAGGATTCTCTCCCAGTTTCCTGAAGACAAACGGAGTTTGGGATTCCTGTATTTTGGTCTAAATTGTGGTCGATTCTGTGTCGGGAAGAAAAGTAAACGCAGGGAAAACGTATTCCCCCCTTTAACTGCCTGAGGGGCCTTCGGAACAGTGTCTCCTTCTCCCTGGAATGGGATCTCTTCCATCGGGATGTTATCGTTTGTTCAATTCACTGACGTCCGGCCGTTCACAAACAAACAATGTCAGGGACAGAACGTTCCGGGGAATGTCAGTTATAGAATGTCAGGGACAGAACGTTCCGGGGAATGTCAGTTATAGAATGTCAGGGACAGAACGTTCCGGGGAATGTCAGTTATAGAATGTCGGGGACAGAACGTTCCGGGGAATGTCAGTTATAGAATGTCAGGGTCAGAATGTTCCGTGGAGTTGCGTGACCTGTCCATCACCTTTCCCCCCCATCCACCCGACCACCATGATGTACTGTGCACAGGCTACAGATACATCCAGCACAGGGAAATGTGCAGACCACATCATTGTATTATCTATAAACGGCAACCAGACAGTCTGACCAGCACAGAGACCTGTGCAGTGATCACCCGTGAATTCATCTGTAACCCAGGAGCACTTACCCTCCCAGCATGTAGGACTGTGTACCCCACCCCAGTGCATTGATCTGTAACCCAGGAACAGTTACCCTCCCAGCATGTAGGGCTGTGTACCCCACCCCAGTGCATTGATCTGTAACCCAGGAACAGTTACCTCCCAGCATGTAGGACTGTGTACCCCACCCCAGTGCATTGATCTCTAACCCAGGAGCAGTTACCCTCCCAGCATGTAGGACTGTGTGCACCACCCCAGTGCATTGATCTGTAACCCAGGAACAGTTACCCTCCCAGCATGTAGGACTGTGTACCCCACCCCAGTGCATTGATCTGTAACCTAGGAGCAGTTACCCTCCTAGCATGTAGGGCTGTGTACCTCACCCCAGTGCATTGATCTGTAACCCAGGAGCAGTTACTCACCCAGCATGCAGGACTGTGTACATCACCCCAGTGCATTGCTCTTTAACACTGTGTTAGATCCCTGTCCAGTGAGGGGAAACTTGCAGCCCATGCTGGAAGTGACAGGATGAGCAGCTCCCACCCATTTGCAGCTCCATATCTCCATTGTGCCATGACAGGGGGGTGCTGTGGGTGTGAACATCCCTGCCAGAGAGAGATGGCGGGGGAGTCAGTTTAAATATCACCACATGGGAGGGGTTTGGGGTATAGACAGAGAAGGGGAGACTGAGAGACAGTGTCATGGATGGATGTGATCCCAGGTTTCGGAATGCTGAAATGTAGACATTTCGATAACATCCTGCAACATGAGCCAGTCTTCCCAGGAAAGATGGGAAAAAGGGATATTGGTGTGAGGTCAGATGAAACAACAGCTGCTGTGTGGTTTTGAAATCACGTTTATGTAATTTTAATAAGTGTCTCATTGAAACAGTATATTACTGTATTGTTGGAGTAGGGTAATAAGCAGTGAGGAGAAAGAGGGTCCCAGAGTTGTGAATAGTTGATGCAAGATGTTCACTTTCAGAGTTAAAAAATTACATTGATACTTTTTGTTTAAACACGAGAATTTGGGAGTTCTCTATCACTCATATTTCAACAGTTTACAAGGTAAATTGAGCATTTCTTTATGTTTAGTTTAAGTTACCAGATGAGCTTCACACGGTGCCCTAACAATTGCTGTGTGTGTATGTGTGTGTCTCTGTGTGGGCAGGTCTGGCTGTCTCTGCGGTGCTGAAAGTGATGCAATGCCACCGTCTGCTGGCCTGCACACGCCACTGCACAGGCATTGGCAGAGGGTGAAAACCAACAGGGATTCATTCAGAGAGGGGGAGGGAGAGAGAGAGGGGGAGGGGGAGGGAGAGGGCAGCTGCTCACAGCACCATCCAAACTGATGTCTTATCCATGTACTGATCTAAATGTCCTTTAAATATTGTAACTGTCCCTATTTTCACCAGTTCCTCTGGAAGTTCATTCCACACACAAGCCAGCTTCTGTCTAAAACAATTAACTCTCCTGACTTTTGTAAAGCTTTTTCTTCACGCCTCAAAATATCCCTCCGTTTTGAATCCCCAACTCTCGGGAAAAGACATCAGCCCTACAGCTTATCTGTAACCCTCATCATTTTATAAACCTCTGTAAAGTTACCCCTCCATCTCATACTCTCCAGTGAAAACTGTCCCAACCTATTCAGCCTCTCCTTATAGCTCAATCCCTCCATTCCCAGCAACATCCAGGTTAATCTCTTCTGAACCTTCTCCAGCTTAATAATATCAAGGTCAATAATATCAAAGAGAATAGTCAAGGTATTTGCTAAGGGTATGGGGGAGTCCAAAACTAGAGGACATAGGCTTAAGCTGAGAGAGTAACATTTAAAAGCGACATAAGGGGCAGTTTTTCACCCCAAGGGTGGTGTGCCGATGGAATGAGCGGGCAGGATGACCAGACTGGACACAGTATTCCAGGAGAGGTCTCACCAATGTCCTGTACAGCCACAACACGACATCCCAATTCCAATACTCAAAGGTCTGACCTACGAAGACAAGTGTGTTAAACACCTTCTTAGCCACTTTCTATATCAGATGCAAATTTTAAAGAATTAAACCTGACAGCCTAGGTTTCTGTACTACAACACCACCAAAAGACCCTACTTTTAATTGTATAGGTCCTGTTCTAGTTTGATTTACCAAATCCAATGCCTGGCATTAATCCAGGCTATCCTCCATCTGCCACCCCTCAGCCCAGTGTGTGATATGACTGCCACCTCCCCCTCCCCCTTCAATTTTAAAATGCCCACCCATCTCCGGGAGGCCTGCACACTCTGGCCTTGATTTTCACAAAGACCCTGACCTTGGGTTGCCTTGTGTGGTTAGAGGGAGGAGGGACAGATTGCAGACACAGTCGTCCGGGAGGAGAGGCTGGACAGTAATCAGCGGCCTGGTATCATTTCATGGTTTTAGGCAGAGGGCAGACACACGTTAGAGTGGGTAAGATTGATCGGTGTTTTGGGGTCAGAAATTAAGCTCTTCCTTCCCCTCTGGTGTTCAGTAATAAATATCTATTTGAGACCCTTCATTGGGCAGAGTGTTTCTGCGGGATTTCTTTCCCTAATATTGCAGACTACAGATAATAGCGATTAAAGATGTTCATAGTTAATTTCAATATTCAGCAAGTACACTCAATATCCTACAGTTGAGACAAATATCATGCATTTGTTTAATAATACAAAGTGTTTTTTGTAATTCAGTAATAGTAACCTGATTATAATCAATCCACACTGAGCTGGAAGCGGGCACTAAAACATGACCCAAAATCTGGGTATGGAAGTATAGTGGGCAGTGTCCGTGTCTCTGAGCCAGAGCTCTGGATTTGATTCCAATTCCTGAACTTGTGTGGTAGTGTTCCTAGCTCTGGATGAGAAGGCCTGGATTGAAGTCCTGTCTGTTGCAGAGGTATGTCACAGTATGACAGAACAGGCTGATGAACAAACACCCAGGAGAATAATGTTACAGCTTTATGGGTATTGCCGAGTGGTGCTCGTGTCCCTACCTCCGGGCACAAAGGTCTAGGTGTAAATCCCACAGAAGGGTCTCCTAATATATCTGAACAAACTGATTAAACTGGTTTAGAATTGTGACTTGATGGAGAAAGAACAGGTGTCAGTGTTGAATTTCAGAATTTAGGCCCGGGATGACTGAAAGTACAGCCATTCGTGTTGATTGAAGTCACATTTCGCAGCAGGAAATGTTTATAAAATCAGAATGGTCATGGATAGGTTGAGTATTCAGGGTTTTTCCCCAGGTTAGGGGCGTCCAAAACTCGACGGCATTGGTGGAAAGTGAGAGGGAAAAGGTTTTGATGAGGCCTAAATGGCACCTTTTCACACAGAGGGTGGTGTGCATATGGAATGAGCTGCCAGAGGAAGTGGTGGAGGCTGGGTACAACTACAGCATGCAAAAGGCATCTGGATGCTGACAGACCTGCCGAGCTTGTCCAGCAATTTCTGTATTTCTTTAAAAAATGCATTCATTTTAACACACGTATTCTGAATAAATTAGACATTTTTATTTTTTAATGAAGCAGGAACATAAAAACTTATCTTCAAATCGACCAAGACCATTTTCTGCTAAGGGTATGGCTCTGTGTATCACAGGAGAAATGATGCACCGACATGGAGCAGGGAATATGATGGAGACATCGTTTGGACAATGTACATGGGATAATATCTGGACAAAGTTCTTTCAAGTAAAAATTGCAGTGTGTGTGTGTGTGTGTGTGTGTGTGTGTGTGTGTGTGTGTGTGTGTGTGTGTGTGTGTGTGTGTGTGTGTGTGTGTGTGTGTGTGTGTGTGTGTGTGTGTGTGTGTGTGTGTGTTTTATAGAAAGGGAAATATTGATTATATATTTGCAATACAAAAATAGTTTGCCATTCATCTTTCCATCATAGTTGGAGAAACATTGCTCTGGATCATAAACGTGCTATTTGAGCAGATTAAAGAAACGAGCCTGACTTGTTCCTAAAACTGACTCTGACCCAGTCTGAGACCGATATCATCGGCCATATCGCCGACCTGGTTACATTTAACATTTGTTGTGAGCAGTGGGGGAGTGGGACTAGAAAGGAAACAGTGACCCAAAAAGCCGGGGAACTATAGACCGGTGAGCCAGATGTCGGTGGTGGGTGAATTGTTGGAGGGGAATCTGAGGGATAGCATTTACATACATTTGGGAAGGTAAGGGCTGACCGGGGTAGACAACATGGCTTTCTGCTTTGGAAATTATGTCTCACTAATTTGGTTGAGTTTTTTGAAGCGGTGACAAAGAAGATTGATGAAGGCAGTTTGGTTGACATTGTCTATATGGACTTCAGCAAGGTGTTCATTTAAAGAACAAAGAGCAAAGAAAATCTTTCAGCCCAGGAACAGGCCCTTCGCCCTCCAAGCCTGAGCCGATCCAAATGTACTGTCTAAATCTGTCGGTCAATCCCTGAGCATCTGTATCCCGCTGCTCCCCACCTACTCCTCTGCTCCCCACCTACTCCTCTGCTCCCCACCTACTCATGCATCTGTCTAGACGCACCTTAAATGAATCTGTCGTGCCTGCCTCTACCACCTCTGCTAGCAACGCGTTCCAAACGCCCACCACCCTCTGTGTAAAGTACTTACCGCGTGTATCCCCCTTAAACTGTCTACCTCTCACCTTGAAAGCACGACCTCTCGTTATTGAATCCTTCACCCTGGGAAAAAGCTTGTCTCTGTCCACCCTATCTATAACCTTCATGATTTTGCAAACCTCAATAAGTTTCCTTCCCCGAATCTTCTTTTTTCTAGTGAAAATAAACCTAACCTACTCAGCCTCTCTTCATAGCTTATATTTCATTCTGATTGGTAGAGAGATTAATAAGTTTCAGTCACATGGGATACAGAGGAAGCTACTCACAATTGGCTTGAAGGAAGAGGGGTATTTTTCAGACTGGAGGCTTGTGAGCAGCACTGTGCTGTAAGAATCAGGACTGAGTTCACTGCATTTCATCATTTATGTAAAGGATTTAAATGCGAATATTGGGGCCATAGTTAGTAAGTTTACAGATTACATCAGAAAGGTGGTGTAGTAGATTATCTCAGAGTACAACAAGGTCACAGATAGATGGGACAAAGGGGCAAGGACTGACAGATGAAGTTTAATTTAGATAAAGTCGAGGTTTTGTATTTTGTGAACGCAAATCAGGGCAGAAATTATACACTTAATGGTCAGGGCCTGGTGAGTGTTGTGGAACAAATGGACACAGGGCTGCAGGTACATTGTTCCTTGAAAGTGGAGTCGAATGCAGACAGAGTGGTGCAGAACACATTTTACACATTTGCCTTAATCAGTCAGAGCATTGAGTATAGGAGTTGTGGTGGCATGTTGCATCTGTACAGGATGTTGGTGAGGTCACTTTAAGAATACTGCGTACAACTCGGTTTTCTGTAGAAATGACTTACACAGATGTTCCAGGACTGGAGGTTTGAACTTTAGGGAGAGGTTGATTAGGTTGAGGTGTTTCCCCCTGGAGTGTCAGAGGTTGAGGAGTCACGTTATAGAGGTTTATAGAACCAGCAGGGGCATGGATATTCTGAACATCCATGTTCTGCTTCCCAGGGTAGGGGAGCCCAGAACAGGAGAGTATAGGTTGGACGGGAGAGGGGGAATGATTTAGAAGGGACTGAATATAAATGTTTCACACATAGAGTGGTGTATGTTCAGAAAGTGCCGTCAGAGGAAGTGGTGAAGGCGGTTACAATCGCACATTTAAAAAGTATCTGAAAGACGAGGGATATCGGCCAAATGCTGCCATATGGAACTGGATCAGATTTGATATCTGATCGGAGTGAACAGATTGGACTGACGGGTCTGTTTCCATTCTGCATGACACTTTGATTCTATCAGAGGAATGACGAATAATTCTGAAAGGACATTTAAAGTGGGAATTCTCTTCACTGGAAGTTTAACTTGCCTCCATATTCACATTGGTTGAAAGCTGCATTAGGTAAATATTTGACAGAGAAGTGAGTCATGCATAATGGGACACAGACAGGAAAGTGGGGCTGAGACCCCAACCTGATCAGCCACAATCTTAGTGCCTGGGGGAGAAGGTTCAAAGTGTCTAATGACTCACTCCTGTCCCTCAATCCCGTGTTCCTGTGTTCCATTCAGCCCATTAAACCTGTTAGGCAGGAGCATTTAGAGGCTACTTACTTCTATAACCTGGTTCACAGAAACAGAGGAGATCACTCGGCACTTCATGACTGTCCCACACGCTTTGAGGTGATTTGAGAAATGTAATTGTAAAATCCAGGATAGGGTATGAAAGAGACCCCCCATCGCTCTTTTCAGAGCTTCCCCTCTCTGAAACTTGTGCTCCATTTGTGGGTCATGTTGTAGACCCAAATTCACTATGAATACAGCCCCCATACCTCACCCAGCAATGGCTCACAAAATCCTCTGGTCTCCCTGACAGCAACATTCAATAACAGAATATCCATGAATATAACACCCACTAACTGTCCAATAACAGAATGTGAGAACATCAGACACAGGGGCAGGTCGTTCACTCCCCAAGCCTGCCTTGCCTTTCACTAAGATCATGACTGATCTGCTCTTGGTCTCAAATCCTCTTTCATACCCAATTCCTCATCGCCCTCAACTCTCTGACAGATCAATATCCATCTACCTCCTCTTCAAATACTTTCAGTCATCTGGCTCCCCGAACACTCTTGAGAAGCGAAATCCTGACATTCAATGCCACCTGTTTGAAGAAACCCCTTGCTGCTCCTATATCATGGCTTATTGATATGAACAAAAGAGATTAACACAAGGGGTCAGGTAAAAATGACTGGCCCTGATATCAAGGCTTCTGTTGACTTCTGTTGACATCAAGGAGCTTAACAAATCTGAACTTAATGGGAATCAGAGTAAACTCTCCAGTGTTTGGAATCAAACATGGCACAAAGGAAGATGTTCATCATCTCAGTCCTGGGTCACCTCTGTGAGAGATCCTCAGGGTAGCTTCCTCTTCACAAACAGCTTCAGCTGCTTCATCAATGTCTCCCCGCCCCTACCCTCCCCACCATAAGATCCGAAGTGGGGATGGTCACTGAGGATTCCACAATGTTCAGAATAATTTGACGCCCCCGTCAGCTTCTGAACTGGACTGTGTCCATGTACAGCAAGACATGGACTCCATTGAGGCTTGTGCTTTTACAGAGTCAGTAACATTCATATAGAGGACTGTCTGACACTGCACATTGCCACAGTAAAATAAGAAATCATTCCGCACCTCAAACTGGTTTTACAGGAATATGAGGAAGTCGTTCAGCCCATTGACACTATTGGAGAGGAACAGAGACAGCCCATTTAGTGCCTCCAGCCTTTTACTCGGGAAGAGAAGGATCCTAGAGTGATGGGCCACACCAGAGCCCCTCGACAATATTTGAAGGTGGTAGCCGAGACTCTAATGTTTTCTTATTTTAAAGAAAATGTAAAGTGTCTGTTCCAGATGCAATGTGACTGGTCAAACAACTCGGTGTGAAGCATAACACCATTTACTTAAACACGATAGATGATATAAAACCAAAGAAAGAAGAATTTAGAATAATGTAATTATATTGGACAAGTTAACAGAATAATAGATCTAGGAACTAATACTGATGAACTGTTCCAATACTGGAAAATCACATGATCACAGCCCTTGACAAAAAGGAATAGTCAGACACTGAATGACACAAATATTTCTCCAATTCAGGATTTAAAAACAGCACCAAGAGAAAATTCATAGAGACTAACGGCCAGGAGACATTCACTAAAACTTTCAACTCAGTGGAGACCCCAATAATTTCTGATGTTACTGAGAAACCAAAACGCAGAAATCCTAATCTGTGAGACCTGACCATACCCATTCCATCTGCATTAAAATAAACCTGAGGCCTCACTAGTTGTTTACTCAAGTGGTCCTAACTAGCCAGCTTGGTAACAGTCATTCAATCTCTCTCGTAAAAGAAACCAGAACAAAATAACCTCTTAAAGCTACAGCATCATCACACTAGTCAGCACATCGAGCTGTCATACAGGAACCAGGGTAACTCAATCAGACCCTTGGCCCTGTCCAATCAGACGAGGAAGAAGACAGTCAGTCCCTTGGGTCACTTACACAGGAACAGTAGGAGGCCATTCCCACCTCAATGCACTTAGAGAGGGGCAGAATGAGGTGATTGATGCTGATTCCTGATGAATGACTTATGCCTGAAACGTCGATTCTCCTGCTGTGCTTTTCCAGCAAACCACTGTCTACTCTGATCTTCCACATCAACAGTCCTCTTTGTCTCCTAACTGATGCTCTAACATGATGTACAAGTGGAGCAGAGGCTGAACAGACAGACTGTTCCACTTTGCTCCTCTTAGCTCCATCTGTCATGATACACACGTGGGACTTTAACACGGTTTTCTAGTGGTGAAGAGGGAAGCCATCTGTCTTATGTGAAGTCTCAAGAAGGCATCTTCCATCTCCAAGGTCACAGTCTGGTGTTCTCTGTATAGGGCGGGAGCTGATGGGAATGGCTACCTGTTTCAGATGGAAGGTATTGTGGCTGCTGTTGGGGATTGTGAGTAACCTGACGTTCAGTACGGGTTCACACACCGACTGCACAATAACGTGGGGAGAGTTAATTTAGGCATATAAACTATTAGGAAAGTCACGTTAGACTGATGAATGGACTCTCTAAGTGCAAATATTGCTGATCTTGTTCATGTTGATCTTGTCTCGTGCACGTCCTGTTCAGTGTAACCTGTGTGCCTTACTCTGTCCAAGTCTATTTCCAACCTATGGTCTGTCTGGCCATGGTTGCTATGATCTTCCTCCACTGCTCATAAATAAAGCGTTTCCCTGTACTGAGGTAAACGTGACAATAAATCAAACCAACCAATCCTGGGTAAAGTCTGGAATATCTCACCCTATCAATGTCTCTTGTGGAAATAAGTGATCGCTGCCACTCCTCATGTTTAACGTCACCGTTTCTTCTTCTCTCACAGCTGTACTGATTAAACATTCAGCTTCTTCACTCTATCCTCGTGATACCATCACCCGTGTCTGTGGTAAGGAGATCATTCCTTACAAAGGAGATCAAATCCGTAGAGAGTGTCCCAACCACGCTCTCAGCAAGGCCCTACAACAGCAGGAAGATGGCATTACTTATGTACTTGAATCATCTTACAGTGAAGGACAGCATACCATTGTCTGCACCCATTACTTACACAGGGTTTGATTCGAAGCAGTCAGCATAGACTTGTGAGTTGGAGATCATGCTTCCCACATTTGTTCGAGTTCGCTGATGAAGTGACCAGGAAGGTTGATGAGGGCTGAGCGGTAACCATAGTCTCTATGGATAGCAGTAAAGCCTTTGATAAGGTTCCACATGGCAGGCTGCTCTGCAGAGTTACATCACGTGGAATGCTGAGGGACTGGCAAATTGGATGCACAGTTGGGTTGATGGTAGGAAGCAGAGGGTTTAGTGGAAGGATGTTTGTCAGACTGGAGCATGGTTCCTTTGCTGTTTGCTACCTATGATTTGGTTGAGAATGTATAAGGTATGATTTGTAAGTTTACAGATGACACTAAAATAAGTGGGAGCATGAGCAGTGAGAAAGTTTATCAGACATTGCAGCAGGACCTTAACCAGGTGGGGAAGTGGGCCGAGAAATGGCAAATAGAATTTAATATAGATGCGTGATGACTTGCATTTTGGAAACTCAACTCAAGGTAGGAGTTGCACGGCGAATGGGAGGGCCTTAAGGGGTGTAGTGGGCAGAGAGACCTTGGTATGCAGGTGCACGGTTCTCTGAGAGTGGAGTCACATGTAGACAGGGCAGTGAAGAAGGCATTTGACACACTGACCTTCACCAGGCCGGACATTGTGTATGGAAGTTGAGAATTTATGTTGCAGTTACACAGGACTTTGGTAAGGCCGCACTTGGAGTACTCTGTTCAGGTTTTTGTCACTTTGTTATAGGGAGGATTTTATGAAATTAGAAGGAGTGCAGAATAAATTCCCATGGACGTTGCCAAGACCCAATGGTCTGAGTTATAGAGAGATGTTGGACAAGCTAGGACCTTTTCTATAGAGTGTTGGAGACTGAGGAGGGACCTTATAGAGCTGCATAAAGTCACAAGGGGTATGGATAGGGTTAATGCTCTCAGTCTTTTTCCAAGGTGTAGAGAATCAAGGACGGGATGGGATCAGTTTAAGGTTAGAGGGGAAGGAATAAAAGGAAAACTGGGTGGGGGGGTACTTCTTCACACAGAGACTGGTATGTGGATGTGCTGCCAGCAGATGTGGTTGACGGGGGTACATTAACAACATTTCAAACGCATTTGGATAAATATGTGGATAGGAAAGGACTGGTAGGATATGGGCCGACTGCAGGGAAATGGGGTTAGTGTGGATGGACATTTACAAGGTGGAGTTGAACCTCCCTGTTAATTAAAGCCAAACACCCAGAAAAGCTTGCCTCACCTCATAATCTGTTAAAATATGAGTGACACAGATCTCCTACATTCCACTATTTAAACAAAAATTCACAAATTAGTGTATTAACTTTAGTAGTGAACACTGAACAGCTGTTCACAAATACAAGCCCCTCTTTTCTTTGCTACTTACTATCTGTTTCCAACTCTGTAAAAATATGCTGTTCCAACAACCCACATATTAAACATTACAATCTCAAGTCCACACATTCTCTATCTTCCCCACTGTCTTCACTCTTCCAGGTGCTGATCTCCCTGGGTCATGTTTTGTTTTACTGCAAGTAGGTTTGTCATGAACATGTATCTTTGGTAGAGATGGCCAGTTAGCACTCCTGCTCTACCGCAGTTACTCTGCTGTTGGCTGGCAGTAGCTCTCTCTCTCGTGTTCAAAATGCCGAGTTGATTTACTCCTCATGATACAATAATTCTCATAATTTGCTTTCCAGCTGTCCAAACAATATTATTCTAATTCAGTTAGCTTCTGGTATTCTGAGCATTATTTAAACTAATAATACGTCATCCCCACCTGCTTCACTCTATGCTGTGTCATGTTCAGGTGCTGTTTAGTTCACTCACCTACTCGGTCTAATCTCTCCCTCACCTCACTTATATAATCCAAGTGTGAGATCTCCAACTTCTGTCCAGTCAATTTAGATTTAATTAAATTCAAAGGATTTCACTTCATGTACGAAGATCAACTCAAAGGAAGTAAACGGAGTAGATTTATTTGGGGCATCTTCGATGATAAGCAATTTACTGGGACATCTTTATCCCAATCATTTGGCCAATCCTGACAGTACGCTGTTAACATAGTCTTCAGCGTCTGATGCTAACTTTTCAATTCTCCCTGGGATTCAGGATGGGATGCCCTTGATTGAAGTGCTGTATGCCTAAGCTATCCATGACTTCATTAAACTGCTGAGGGGTAAAGTGAGACCCTTGGTCAGACTAAATCTCTCTGCGGAGCCCACAGCAAGTAAAGAAAGCTACCAACTCCTCTACCTCCCTTTTTGCTTTAACACTCCAATAATGGAATTGCCTCTGGAAATCTGGGAGACACATCCATTATGATCAGCAAATGTTAGTTTCCACTTTTACTTGAGAAAGGGGAGCTCCACAATTAATCAGAACCCACGTGAAAGGTTCTTCGAATGCAGGAATTGGCAACAAAGGTGCTGGTTTTTATTGCCTGTGACCTACCTACCATTTGGCATGTATGACATGTAAAACAAAAATTAACCACGTCCTTGAGCATTCCAGGCCACTAGAAATGCTTCTGCACCTTAGCCTGAGTCTTCCGTACACCTAGGTGACCACCTGCAGTTAGTTTGTGTGCTACCCGTAACATGGTATGCTACCAGTCAAGCGATCTAGTGCATTTTGGCCCATTTCCCTTCTGCACTAACCTACCGTTTTCCTCAACGTTCAGGATGTTCCTGCACCGTGACATCACACAGGGTGTCAGTTACCTGAACATCAACTCCTTTGTCTTGTTCTTCCGTTTTTCCTTCCTGTTGTAACTTATGACAGTAGGATGTTGTTACTACACAGTCTGGAAAATTCCTGGGTATATTCTTTTAACTCCTCAGTTCCCTGGTTTTCATTTGACTTCTCCACCATAAGAGGTCTCTCCCACTTTGAATCCTATTAAATCATTCACAAGAAAAAACTGTACTCCTGGAACTGACACTCTGTCACTCACTCTCACTGTTACTTCCCCAATCCTGATTTGGCACTCCAATGTGATGTTTCTGTCCCCAACCTTAATTTCTGCCCCCATTCCACAAATTATCACGCTCTTGAGTAACATGTCAGAAAGAGTGAAAATCTTTCCATCTCTTGCTATTAGGACTGAGAGAAAGTGAGGACTGTAAACAATGGAGGTCAGAGTTGAAAAGTGTGGGGCTGGAAAAGCACAGCAGATCAGGCAGTATCTGGGAGGCAGGAAAGTTAACGTTTCAGGCACAAATCCTTCATTAGATAAGTGGGGGGGTAAGAGAGGGGGAAGGGGGCTGAGAAATAAATGGGAGGGTTGGGGTGGGGGTGGGCGTGGAGCTGGGTGGAAGGTAGCTTGCAAGGCGATAAGTAGATGCTGGTGGGTGTGACGGTGATAGGTAGGAGAGGAGGGTGAAGTGGGTAAGTGTTAGGACAGCTGGACTCCTCAAACTATACAGCATCAACATCGACTTCACCAATTTCCAAATCTCCCCTCCCACAACCTTATGCCAGATCCAAACTTTCAAATTAGCACCGCCCTCTTGAACTGTCTTAATTGTTCTCTGACATCTTCCTATCGCCCTCCAAGTGACCCTCCAGCTCCTACCCTCCTATTATCTTTCAGCCCCCTTGTCCCACTGTCACATTCCTGACGATGGGTTTATACCTGATACGTAGAATGTCCTGCTCTTCAGATGCTGCCTGATCTATTGTGCTTCCTGGCACCTCACTTCTCAATTATTAGCGATAGAGCAAATCCCCTATCTCGGAAAATAATAATTTATCGTCCTCCCTGCATCCCCCTCCCCCCACCTTCTCAGTAAACTTTATCCACAGAGGTGAATTCTTGATAGAGACCAGTCACTGACTCTGTACCTAGGCTGTGCCCTCTCCTACAGCTCGTTGGAGACTTGGGGTCTTCTTTAATAATTTCACTAATGCCACTGGCTTAGCCTCTTCTACCACATCTTTTCCCAAAGTGTCTTCCTTCAACCCCCAGCACGGTGTGTCCCAGCTTACTGCAGTGAAAGCTCCTTTTCCCAGTGCCTTTCTTAAACCATCACCACTGTAATTATATGTGTTTCACTCCCTAATAGTGAGAACACCATAGGCCTTTCACCTCCTTCCAACTCCTTTGGGCTCCTTTTTTCACCTGTAGTAAACTATTGTGCGCTCCTGTTCGCTTTGTAGTGTGTGATCTCCCCTTCTCCCAGTTTCTATCCTTCACAGGATGAAAATCCTCCCAGAAGCTAAATTTCATCTCATGCAGCAATACATATTTACCTGCCATTTCTGCCGCGCTTCTCACTTCTTGAAATTTCTATTCATTCACATGAATTTTTAGCATCTCTGGAAGTGAGTCTTTAAACTCCTCCAGCAGAATAACCTCCCTTCAAGACACACAGGTCTTATCCATTTTTTATGGTCAGCACCCATCTATCAAAATAACTGTGTTTAATTCTTTCAAACTCAACATAAGCCTGACCTGGTTCTGTCTCTATATTTCTAAACCTCTGCCTATATTCTTCTAGTATCAATTCATAATCAACCAAAATATTCAGTTTGACATCTACATAGTCTCTTGACCTCTCATCTGACAGTGCTGCAAATATCTCAACCCGTGCCTTCCAGCGTAATCTGAACGAGCATTACCCACAAGTTCACTGGACACACCATCTACCAAGCCATTTTGTTTTTCAATTGAAATAAAAACAGATATTGACATTTTTCTCACTGAAATATGACAAGGTATTGTCATAGCTGTATACATCCCTTCATCTCCATCCTGTTAATTTAACTTTCTTGCCTAATTCCCAACCTCCGAAATTCAAATTCTCTCTCTCTCTTTTCCTCTCTTTCCCTTTCCCTTTGTTCTCTCTCTGTTTCCTTCCCTATTTTCACCTTCTAACTTCAGTTGCGATATTTGCAATTTAAGTTATTTCTAACTCTACGGCAATTGCCTGTTTCTCGGACACACCAAAGTGCTTGACCAACTCCGTTACAATTTCAGCTTTCCTTTTGTCCCTGGTTAAACCCAATTCCAACCTATTTTCTAATTCTAAAAATATTCCTTCCTCTGACTTTGTAAACTTCCTTGGCAAACTTGGGAACCTCTTTAGTAATGTTAAAAGACAACTCTTTCACTTTTACTTTAACCAACCACAAGTTAACAAAATTAAATGAATTTTCCCAACGGTTTTATTTGAAGATCCAGGTCACTAATTGCAATGAGTTGGAATTTGCTGGGACCTTTTGTATCATAAATCTGTTCAAGTCTGTCCAAGTCCCCAGAAAGGCCCCAAACTGTTATGACATCAATGTCGAACCCCTCTGTTAATTAAAACAAAACACCCAGAAAAACTCACCTCACATCGTAATCTATTAAAACGTTGGTGACAGAAAACTCCTAAATTCCACTAGTTAACGAAAAATAACAACTTATATGTATGCAAGTTAGCTTGCTGAGCATGAATATTTGTTTTCAGACGTTTCGTCACCAGGTGACATCATCAGTGAGAGTCTCCGCTGAAGCGCTGGTGGTATGTCCCGTCTCTCTATTTATAGGTTTTTCTTTTTTACGATGGGTGATGTCATTCGCGGTTTTTTTTATTACAAGAGGAGGTAGGTAGGATCCAAACTGATGTATTTATTGATGGACTTCTGTTTAGAATGCCATTCCTCTGAGAATGTCCTTGCGTGTCTTAGTATGTGTGTGTGTTGTTCCAGTCAAAGTGGTGCCCTTCTCTGTCTGTATTATAGAATATAGTGACAGTGGAGAGCCGTTTACTGGGAACTGAATAGTTAGGCATGGTGCAGAAGTTTGTTGACTCTGAAATTGCATAAGGTTGGCATCACTGACACTACAGAGCTCTGAATCATGGTCATGGAGAAGAACAGAGGGAAACACGTTCACTTCGAACACAGAAGATGGCATTATGGAAAGGAGAAGATTCGAATTAGTACCTTAAATGGATTGAGTTTATGCAACAATTTGGAGGCGTGGCACCAAGGAAAGA
Source organism: Hemiscyllium ocellatum (assembly GCF_020745735.1). Taxonomy (NCBI): domain Eukaryota; kingdom Metazoa; phylum Chordata; class Chondrichthyes; order Orectolobiformes; family Hemiscylliidae; genus Hemiscyllium; species Hemiscyllium ocellatum. The sequence goes on along the minus strand of NC_083433.1, from coordinate 47,980,256 downwards.
CTTCCAGCAGAATGAGAATATGAAAATGGAAGTCTTTCCGTATCATAAACCAGAGTAGGTCACTGAATACAGGGCTGATGGGTGAGTGGGTCTCGGTGTGAAATGGGGAACAGTCAGTAGAATTGAATTGTAAATATTGAGGCTTAAACTGGGTTATCATCTGATGATGTAGATCACAGCAGCAGAAGAAGCAGAATTGTTTTCAATGACAATCTGTAATGTTTTCCTCAGGATAATCCATCCGTCCACCATTACCATCAAGCCGATCCATGGGTCAGTGACGAATGTGGGTGAACCTGCCAGGGTCGGAACCACGCGCACCTAAACCTGATGACAACACATTAATGCGACCACACTTGACTGGTTACACTCTAAACAGCAGGACCAACATCTGATACAGAGGGAGAAATGATCCCAAGACTAACAAATCAGATCTAAGCTCTGTCGGCCTGTCAAATCCATGCATAAAAGCCAATGGATCATTAAACAACTTACTGGAAGAGAGGACTCCAAAAATATTCGCATCCAAAATAATGGAACAGCCCTGTACGTCAGTGTAAAAGATGCACCATCTTTAGCCAGAAGTGTTGAGTCGATTATCCACCTCACCCTCGCCATGATGCCCACAGAATCACAGATGGCAGTCACAAACCAATTCGATTCACTGCACGTTACATGAAAAAATAGCTGGACACAGTAGATACGACAAAGGCAGTGGGTCCTGACACCATTCCTGCAATAGGACTGAAGCCTTGTGCTGCTCAACGAGCCGTGTCCCTGGGGAATCTGTTTCCTTCCAGCTCCAACTCTGACATCACTCTGGCAATGTGGAAAATTACTCAACTCTGTCCAATCCGCTAAGAGGAGGATTACTGCAATCTGACGATTTACTAGTCCTCCAGTCCCATCACGACAGTTAAATGGGTGGGAGTTCTATTTGACAGAGCTGTCAAGCAGCACAGAAATAATCTGCTCAGTGTGGTTTCCGATAGGTTTCCATGTGGAGATGGTGCTGTTGTGGAAATGTCACCTGATTACTAATCCAGACCAGGCTAATGCGCTGTTAGCCGGTGCAAATTAAAAACAATAAAGAAAATATCAAGACCAAAACTCTGGTGTCAGTAATAGTGATTTTGTGTGCAATATCAATTGTAAATATCGATTTCCTTCCCCAACGTATTTTCAGGAAGTGAATCTCCCGTGCTTTCCTGGTCTGGCCTAAAAGTGACTCCAGACACACAGACATGTGATACACTCTTCAATAGCCTCTGAATCGGCCAAGCAAGACACTTAATTATATCAAACTGCACTAAGGTCTTAAAGGATGAACCTATAATGAACACCAGGCCCCAGCCTCGTTATTAGAAAAGGGAATGGGAAACACAAACCTGTCGATCCTGCAGAGACCTCCTTCCGAACAGCTGAGAGCTTGTGACAATATTTGCAGAGCTTTCCCACACACTGCACAGAAACATTGTGACGGGAGTAGGTCATACAACATATTCAGCTTTCCCTGTGCTAGTTAATGGCCGAACATCTCCTCAGTGCAGTTTTCCCCATACAATATTCATATCCCTTAATATGTTTAAACATTGTGAAATATAAAAAGAGAACTTCTGTAGTGCCTTCAGCCCAGCAGTTTTGCTCCTCCAAAAAATATACAGGCAGTTCTCCAGTAAAACGTGTTGATTAAATACAATTTGGCTGCAATATGATTCGTATATCTTTTCTCAAAAGTGAATTTCCGTTCACTGTGACGCGATTCCTTGCCGGGAAGCAGCTGACCAGCAAAACCCTGCCTCAGGATCCTCTCTCTGCAAAATGTACAAACAATGTGTTCAGCTAAAACAGGAATGCAATGTGCTCACGAAGCCTTGAAACAGCCTGAAACTGGAAATTGTAGACTACATTTAGAAAGAACTTTATTCCAAACTGTGGAGAGAATCTTGAGGAGACCTGGAATTCCACATGGTCAGTCATCCCCCACGTGCTTTCTGGTGAAAGGTTCAGTGCTCCAGTGAGTGACCGTAGTGTGAAAGTGTTACATTTACAGCACTGTTCCATTACAACATGTGATTTAAAGATTTATTTAGACTGTCCTAGTGTGTGTGTTCGACCAAATTTAATTTTTAGTTTTTACTGATATTTTTGGGGGTTCGCCCCTTACTCTCTTTTTTTTCCATAGACCCCATTATTAATATTGCACGATTTTCGACAACACAGTGTTGCACAGAAACAGAACTACCGCGTTATTGGAGAACAACCTGGACTGATAGCTGATCTTCTATCTTCACAGCGTACTCCTGCTCTCTCGCTATCACTTTAGTTTCCAGAAGTCCTTATTTATATTCAGCGCCATGACTTCCACAGCCTGATCTGGGAAAGAGTACCCCTGGTTCGCCAGTCTCAGAGTGCAGACATTTATTCTCACCTCAATGCAAAATGGCCTGTCTGTACCTGATAGTGTGGCCCCTTGCTTGAGACATCCGAGCCAGGGGAATTACCATCCCTGCTTCCAATCTGTCTCGCCAATCAGAGTGTGATATATTTCACTGAGATCTCCACTCATTTTCCTAAACCTAATGGAACACAAGTCCAGTCCCTCCCAAACTCAGATCCCATAACAAGTCTGTCATCCCAGAGATCAGTCTGCTCATCCTTTGCTGCTCTCTCTCAATGTCAGGTTTGTCCTCTATTAGGAACAGAGACCAAAACTGCACACAATGCTGCACAATGTTCGAGATGGGGTCTCACCAAGGCCCTGTACAGCTGCAGTAAGATACTTTTACTCCTGTACTCAAATCCCCCTGAAATGAAGGTGAATACAGCATTTATCTTCCTCCCTACTTCCTGCTCCTGAAATATTGCTTTCAGTGACTGGTGTACAGGGAGATCCAGATTCCTTTCAATGTTACAGCTCCCCATTTGCTGGGTCTATATACACTGGTCAGCGTGCCAATGCTATTCCCAGTATTGACTCCTGGATTCAGAACTCACTGCCTTACATGGACTCGGAGGGCTGCACAGAAATAAACAAAAATGCAGCTTAAGTTCCTTTATAGAGCAACATTGTTCAACCACTCCCTTTTCAAATGATAGGCTGCCATTCTATTGTTCCCATCAATGTACACAGCATCTCATCTCTCCCATGCTCTCCATTCGCCACATATTTGCCCAGTCATTTCACTTGTCTCAGTCACCTTGGAGCTTTTTTACATCCTCCTCACCACTCACAAGCTGACATTGTTTAGTGCTGTCAGCAAACTTGGGAATATTGCATTTGAGACACTCAACCAAATATTTGATGTGTATTGTCAATAGCTGGCGCCCAAGCAACGATCCTTGCTGTATACTCCTGGACTTCCATTAAAAAAAACGTTGTTTTATTCCTACTCACTGTTTCCTGCCAGCTCTGTCCTTAGAGAACCATGTCCATGTATTAGCCCCAGTCCCACAGGATTCAAATTTGCACAATAGGCTTGGGGCTTTATCAAAAATCTTTCTGAAATTTCACTCGTATTGCACTGATAGCTTCTACATAATTTTGCTAAAAACCACTTTCTCAAATATGATTCCCATTTCATAAATCTCTGCTGACTTTGTCTATGCCCATTCATTTCACCGATACTTTCTCTGAACTGTTTACTTGATAATTTAATTCTATTCCTTTTTTCTCACCAGATTAAAGTTCCTTCGTATTGCCAGGAAGTTTTCTTTTTTGTTTTGCTTTCTTCTGTGGAGGCATAACTGTAGTATTTGCTCCATAGTTCTGCTATTTCCCGGTCCTCAATTATCTGGTGTCAAACTGTAGGAAAGCGGCACATTTTTTCCCTTAATTTTGTCATTGACATATTTTCAGAAAATATTACAAGTTCTGTCTTATAAACTTTGTTAAGATATTCTTCAGAAACCTATCAATTCCTATTTTAAGTTACTCAGTGATTGGCCATCCACAGTCATGCAGAAGCAAAGAGTCGGTACTATCAGAAATACAACACGGTCTACATTGGACACGCTTTCCGACACAATAACCGTTGCAGTGAATCTTAAGGCATTTCAAGTGCACTAGCGTATATTTTCTGATCGTTGTGAGGTTACCATGATAACTCACCTCTCAGAAAAGCATTTCAGACCCTAACACACCCTGGGTGAAAAACAATCCTCAAATCCCCACTAAACCGCAAACCTTTCACTTTAGAAGTGTACCCCTTTGACTGAAAGGAACAGCTGCTATCCATCCACACCGTCCATGCTCCTCGTAATCCTATCCGTCTGAATCACATACCCCTCAGCCTCCTCTCCTCCAAACTAAACAACCCAAGCTTATTCAGCCTCTCTTCATAGCTGATATGCTCCATCCCAGGGAACATCCTAGTGAATCTTCTTTGCACCCCCTCCAGTGCAGGCAAATACTTCCTGTAATGCGATTCCCAGAACTAAACACAGTATTCCAACTTGGCCTCACCAAAGTTTCGCATAGCTCTTATAATCTGTGCCTCAGTGAATCAAGGTTATGTTTACAGTCCCCCATGCTTTCCCAAATTGTGTATTATCCTGTTCATCACATTCAGGGATGTGCGTAGAAGCACCCTCTAACCTTCCTAGCGTGCTGCCATTCATTGAGTACTCCCCTGTCTGGTTCCTTCTTCCAAAGTGTATCACCTCATATTTAACACGGTTACATTCCATCTACCATTGTTCTTCCCAGCTGACCATTCCATCTGTATCTTCCCATAACTTAAGGCCTTCCTCCTCGCTGCCAACCAAGCGGCCAATCTGCGTATCAAACACAAACTTATTTATCACGCACCCCACCCCTCGTCCATATCCACAGCTACATCATTTAAGAATACCACAAATAATAAAGTTGAAAATCACATAACATCAGCTTACAGTCCAACAGGTTTATTCCGAGGCACTGGCTTTCGAAACGCTACTTATTGTGATTGTGCGCTTTGATGAAGAAGCAACACTTCGAAAGATAGTGCTGCCGAATAAACCTGTTGGACTATAATGCGGCGTTATGCGATTTTTAGCATTGTCCACCCGGTCCAACACCAGCACCTCCGAATCACAAACAATAAGCAACACAGCACTGAACCCTGTGGTATACAATTGGACACTGGTCTCCAGTCACACAAGCAGCCTTCTACCACCACCGTCTGTCACCTACAACTAAATTTCATTTAGATGCGACTTGGCAAGTCACCAATGAGTCCTAACTGTTCCCTGGTTATTCTGCTCAGCTGGAATCACTTGTAGAAAATCTGGGAATTCTCCCTAATCTTGCCCCGCCAGCAGGCTTCCATGCCCCTGTGTTAGTTAGTTCCCTAAGCGTGCAGACTTTCCTCCATTTTTCAGATTTAAATGGTCTGTCGTTTATCCTGCCATTATTTCCCTTGAATGTGGATTAGACAGCAGAGAAATATCTGTTAATTTCAAACCTGTCTCATGCTTTGTGAATTTTATAAATTTCACAGCGACCCACCACTTATTCTTTGAAACTCTAGACACCACAGGCCGAGATTCTTCATCACGCAATCTCGCCAACTGACGAATTAAACTGAAGAATGTCCAATGAACTTCCCCTGTGGTCAGTATATTTTTTCTCAGATTTGGTCACCAGAACTGTACTCAATATTCCAGGTACAGTACTCACCAACACGCTGTTAAACTGCTTCAGCATGTCTTTACATCTATATTCTGACTCCCTTAAAGCAAGGCAATCGAAACTTTAATTTGCCACTTGCATATATTCCTCCAAATACCCTTCGCATTGATTACATTTACGAACTCACTGTGTGAGTTCTTATAGAAAGTCTTCTGACAATCTAAAATATGCAAATTCTACTGGTTCCGCATTATCTATGCTGTAAGAATCAACTTCAAACAATTCCAAAGCTTGTCAAGTATGATTTCCCTTTCAGAAATGTATTTGTTGTTAATTTTTAAATAACTAATATCACATCCTACATAATAAATTCAACAGTTTCGCAACAAATGTCACGTTAATTGGTCTGCAGTTCTCCACACTATCTCTTCTTCCCGTTGTAGATGCTAGTATCCCCATTGTTCATCTATTGTTTTGGATCACGTTTGCTAATGTGCATTTACCTACAAGAGCTTCCAGACTATGCAGAATGCACTGGGAAATAGAACACAGTCATTGACAGCGCAATTAGCACTTCTATTAGGGGTTTATTTCTGAAGATTTTGGTATGAAGTACATCTGGTTTGTCAAGGTTAGCAATGCTCAATCCAGTCGCATGTTCATGTAAAGCTTTGTTACTGATATAAATTGACTTTATGTTTTTTGATCCACAAGTCCTATATGATCACTTCGTATTTCTGGGTGATTTTCTGGATCTTCCTCCATGAAAACAGATGAAAAGTAACTGGCTATTTGCTTGGCCATTTTCCAGTTATCCATAATAAACCCATCTCTCCTGATTGCAAATTTCCACATTTGACAACGCATTTTTTTCCTTTGAAATGTATATCATAGATTTATGCAGTCTTTGTGTTTCTGTTTGTTTGCATGCATATTTGCTTTTTGATTTTCCTTACCAGTTTCGTTGCCTTCCTTTTCTGGATCATCAATTTCTGAGAATTCTCAGGATTCCACAATGCCGAGAATTCTTCCAAAGTCACTTCATGTGATGAATATAATCTTTAATTTATTATGTTAATCATTGTTAACTCACTTTCCCACTCTTGGGTGTTTTACCTGAAATAAATAGGCATTTTTTTCAGACTTTGTAGTAATTCTATAAATCTCCTGTTCCTGCCAAGATATATTCAGGAACACTGCAGAAGGACAAGGGAGAAATAGCGGGGGCCCTGGTTAGTAATTTTGCATCATCGGTAGCCAACAGGTGAGGTCCTGGAGGGTGAATGCAGTGCCCTTATTCAAGAAGGGCTACAAAGAAAACTGTGGAACTATAGACCAGTAAACCTAAAATCTGTAGCAGGTAAGTTACTTGAGAAGATTCTGAGAGAGAAGATATACATGCATTTGGAAAGACAGGGCTTTGTGAATGGGGGATCATGGCACACAAATTTGTTAGACTGCTTTGATGAAGTGACCAGCAACTTTGACAAGGGCATGGTTGTGTATATGTTCTATATGAATTTCAGTAAGGCCTTCAATAAGGTTCCACACGATACGCTGCTCTGGAAGATTAGGTAATACGGAATTGAGGGGGAGCTGGAAAATTAGGTCCAAAATTGGCTTGATGATAGGAAGAAGAGGGTAATCGTTGGAGGAATGCTTGTCAGACCGGAGGCCTCGGAAGTCAGTTGCTCGGTTCTCTGTAAGTGGAGTCCTAGGTAGACAAGGCAGTGAAAAAGGCATTTGGCACACTGTCCTCCATCAGGTAGAGCATTGAGTATCGAAATTAATGATTTATGTAGCATTTATACAAGATGTTGGCGAGTCCGTCCTTGTAGCGTCATGTTCAGTTTTGTTCACTTTGCTCGAGGAAGGATGTTTTTTAACTCGAAAAAGTGCAGAAGACATTTACAAAAATGTTATAGGAGTTTGTACTTTAGCATGTATGAGGCTGAGGGGCATCTGATAGTAGTGTATAAGACCATGGGAGGCTTAGGTAGAGTCGATGCACACAGTTTATTTTCTCCCCAGGATTGGGCAATCACGGACGAGAGGGCATCAATTTAAGGTCAGAGGGGAAAGTGTAAAAGGGAATCTGAGGGGCAATTTCTTTTACAGACAGGGTGGTATACATATGGGATGAGCTGCCAGCAGAAGTGGTTGAGATGGGTACGTTCACAAAATTTAAAATACATGTGGACAAATACACAGTTAGGAAAGGATTAGAAGGATACTGGGCAATGGCAGAGAAATGGGATTAATGTGAATGGACATTTTGTTCGGAATGAACCAATTTGGATCGAATGGCCTGTCTCCGTGCTGTAAGGCTCTATGAGTCTAACAACTATTGTTCTCCGACTGAATGTTATACTGTACTTTCCCAATTCACTGGAGCGAACTTGACCCTCTAGCCTTCAAACATTCCATATTGCATGCAAACGCCAAGTAAAATACAACATATTAATGTCACGATTCCTCCAAAGCTGCTTCCGAGCAAGGTTAGTAATTAGTCTACACAACACCAAATTCGAAATAATCTGCTCTCCAGTTTGGTTCAGAACATACTCTTTAACCTACATGATATATACTTATGGAATTTATTTTTCACAACATTAGCAGTCATTCTGTTAACTCAGTTTCGATGCAACTTGACACCATCCATTATTACTGAAGAACTCACGAATATTTGATACTCATTCACAGGATGGGGGCTTCATTGGATGACCAGCATTTACTAGCCATGCCAGACGGCAGTTCATAGTCAACAGCGTTGCTTTGGATCTGGAGTGACATGCAGGCCAGACCAGGTAAGAATAGCCGTCTCCTTCCCTAAAGGGCATCAGTGAATCAGATGAGTTTTTCCAAAAATCAACAATGGATTCCTGATCATCATAAACCCTCGATTCCAGATACTTATTGAATTCAAATTCCACAGTCGGCCACGGCAGGATTTGAATCCATGTCCCCAGAACATTACCTGGTTCTCTGGTTTAGGAGCCCAGCGATAATATCAAGATGTCATGGCTTCACTTTGCATACAGTTGCATACATAATTTCCAGAACATATGATGCAAAACATTTGCGCGACAGTTTTGGTTCAGATATATAACGCAATAAGTTTGCTTCTCCACCCGAACTGATTCTGTGGAATCTGATGGACAGGGCCTGTGTCGTTACTAGTGATAGACTTGGGTAAGGCATTCGGGAGGCTCACCTCGATACTGAGATGATCTGAAGAAATGTCCAGCAATACAGGACAAGCATCAATATCCACCCCGGTCTGTCAGGATAATTGTCACCGTATATTCTCACTGCTCCCTCACTTTCACTTTGTATCTGTTAAAACACCTACCCTCAACCAAGGCTCACGCTCGATCTTCAAATAAGATGCAAGCACGACCACTCTCACTGTTGAATTCAGCACTTTCCCTCCCCCCACATTTTCTGTCCCTGACGCAATAGCCCCACACACTAATAACACCGTGTGGATACAACACTGTGGACAGACTCCCTCTGGCTACCTCACAATGTCACACCTTAACTACCTCGGCACTAACAGCAGGGCCATCCAGTCCCACCCTCACTCATTCCCTCCCTTGATCCCATTTCAGGAGAAACAGCCTGGAATAGGACAGAAAGGGCCAAGTCGGGTGGTAGAGTGCCGGATATCCGTTTCCTCATCCCTCTTCTGATATGTGGGGAGGACCCTGGAGAGCTCTGAAGAGGACCAGGATGCCTTGTGTGTAGATTCGGAAACATCCACATCCCACCAACCGAATAACGTGCAGTGTTCAGTAAAGAACAATTCTCAATTCAAACCTACTGTCAGTTCCAAACTCATCTCTCTCACTCACAGAACAGATATCCCATTGCACAGAGATGTGGGCAGTGAAATACACAGACGTATTGGTAAACACCACAATATACTAACATGCATAATGCATACAAGGAGATAAGAATGCACACACGGAGAAGCACACAAAGACATATACCGTCACACACAAATAGACACAAATACCGAAAGAAAGACAGAGGCTGATACAAAGACAGACAGACATAGTCACACAAATACACAGATGACAAGCATATGGACATACACACACACACATACACACACACACACACACACACACACACACACGCGCACACACACATAAATACACATTAAGACACAGACACGAGAGACATTAAGACACAAGTAAATAATGTATAAGCAGATCAAGGATTCTAAATAGAAGTTATGAGAATGATGTTGAGGAACATATTAGAAATGACTGAATGGTATATCAGACTCGATAGGACAAATGGTCTAATTCTGCTCCTTTTAAATTCTCGTGTGGTGTTATGCTCTCCGGTATTCTCTTCCTGAGACAGCAGCAGCAGCATATTTGATTGGAAAGTGTCAGTGGTAATGTGGGAAAAGATTAGAGGGCAAAATGGTTAATGTCAATTCCTAGTTATTGTACCACTATATCCGAAAAGGGGCAGTGATTTGATACGAGGTTAACACAGTATTTTTTTAAATGGATCCCACAACGAAAGAAGGATGCCCCTTTCCCTTTACTGTTTTGTTATCTGTGGTGAACTCATCCTCAGGGAGCAGTGAAGGTCAATGAAGATATTCTAGGTTGAGTTTGACTGATCTTTGCCAGACAGGAGAGTCAATGTTTATTGGGAACAGAACGGAGACAGAATGTCAGAACTTTCGGATCAGTCATGAGCATTCTGAATGTTGCTGCCAAATGGCTAACTGCTGCTCCTAGCCCATGTGCTGTTCCCTCAATCCATGCTGCCGGCCGTTACAGAGATATACTGCTGTCCCTACCACTTGTGTTTTTCCCTCAATCCACCCCTCGATGCTGTTACAGAGATATACTGCTGTCCATAACCCATGTGTTGTTCCCTAAATTCAGCCCTCAAGTCTGTTACAGAGATATACTGCTGTCCATACACCATGAATTGTTCCCTCAATGCGTTTACAGGGTATAGGGCCATCCCATTCAGCCAGACTGGATCGTTTCAATGAGCCGGGAGGAGACCATTCTGCCCCTCTAACGAATTATGCAGGAATATAGAATGAAGTAATTCAGCTCGTTGAGAACATTACACAGCCCAGGAGGAGGTCATTCAACCCGCCTGAAGTGCTGCACAGGAACAAGGATGCTGTCACTGACAGTAAATAGACAGGAGAGATATATGATTTTTATAAAACAAAACTGTAACTAGTTTTGCCTCAGAGATAACTGTGGGGTCAGCAATGATCAGTAATCTATGTCAAATGTCTGGATGAAGGGACTGAATGGATCAAAGCCGAACTACCTTGTACACCAAAATGATCAGTCAATATATCTTCAAATGGAGGTAGTGAATCTGCATTATGATGTAGACAGGGAAGGTTAGTGAGCATACCCTCAGCAGAAATAATATAATGTGAGTTGTCTATTGCAGTTGGGAACAATTTAAATGGAGAGAGATTGCAGAACTCTGTGATGCAGATGTTTTTCATATTATTGGTACATGAATCATATGAAGTCTGTCTGCAGATGCAGCAAGTGATTCGGAAGGTAAGTGGAATGATGCTGTTTGTGGCAACGGGTATTGGGTTTAATCAGGAATGTTTCACTGTATCTGTACAGGGCATTGCTGAGACCACATCAGATCCACTGGGTGCAGTTTTGATCCTCTAAACTAAAAATTTCCTTTCAAAGATGCTCAAAGATGCTTCCCTTAACTTATTCCTGAAATGAAGGCCTTTTGTTATCTGGGATTATCTGTTTAGAACTTAGATTGAAAATCTTATTGAACCACGATTTTCAGAGACGTGTTTCGGCTGGCTAAACATTTTCTCTTATTAAGGAGACGAAAGCTAGATAATATTATTTTGAATGAGATGCATTGTTATTAACACAAGTATTATGAAGATATCAAGCTATTTTTAAAAATTATGCAGACGCATATAAAGATGTCATCAAATTATAAAGCGGGCACATTTTTTTCTTTTGCTGATGAAAGGCACTGTGCATAACAACAGCAATGATGCTGCATACATCGTGCAGTCTATTATCATCCATTCCAGAGAATGTACGTGGAAAGTGCACATGGTCCAGTTTGGTGTTCAGTTCACAATATTGTATTTTTCCACACAGAATGGGAGAAAAATATTACCTGACTCAGGAGCAACAGCCAATTGATCTCTCTCTCTGACTGTGTTCTGCCTGACAACAAGATGTGCGAGCAGAAAATCCCTGGGTCATCTTAACAACTCGTGGAGGATTCCTGATGAGGCTTCATAGGAATCTATGCACAACTCGAAGAAAAGAGAATTCAGCCAATCCAACTCTTCCGGGAAGAAATCCGCATTCCCAGACATTTGTGTGAGCAGAATAACTTCAAAGGCAGAAAAAAAAACATTTGAGACACTCTATCATTTTAACATTTGCTCAGAGTTCATCTTTCTGTGTCCCAGATTTTTCTAGAAAATTACCCAGACTGATACTTATATCATTGGACACAGAACTCAACTGGTTACATTTAAAATTGGCTTTCACCAATAGAGGAGTGGGAAAAGACATGAGTGACCTTCCAACATTGGTCAGAACACGAACAAGAGATTCTCAAAGGGTTGTAAACGTGTGAATTCCTTCCCCAGAAGTTTGTGATGCCTGGATATTGTTAGACATTTGAAAGACAAATGAATGTAGGAAAATGGTACACTGACAGAAAAGTGCTGCTGAGACCTTAATCAGATTATCGTGCATGGTAAGGAGTGACAAAGTGCCTGATGACCCACTCTTGCTGCATAATCCTGTGTTGCTATGGTGCATTCAGCCTCTCACAGCTCCTGCAAGGTGCAGATGGGGGCCACTTGCTCCAAATACCTGGTCCACAGTAACACAAGATCTCAAACAATCCTTCACAACTGTCACACACAGATTGATACGGATTGGAAAATGTTACTTGGAAATCCAGGCTGGGTTCGAAAGACGCCTCTGGTCTCTTCACAGATTGTCTCCTCTCTGCAACTTGTGCTTCATTTGTTGCTCTTGGTCTAGACGAGGATTCATTATGAATAAAGCTCTATACCTCACTCAGGGATGACTCAAAAGTGCTTTGCTGTCTCTGATTACAGCATTCAATAACAGAACATCCAGGAAAATTACAGCCACTTACTTTGAAATTACAGAAAATGAAAACATAAGGAACAGAAATAAGTAATTCAGACGGTCAAGACATTGTATACGATCATGGCGGATCTACTGTTTGCATTAACTCCTCCTTAATGTCTGATTCTTCACACCCCTCAGCTCTCTGACAGGTCTAAAATCCATGTACCACCTCTTTAAATACTTTTAGTGATGTAGCTCCCCTAACTCTCCAGTCCAGATAAGTCCTGACATTGATTACCCTCTTTGAGCGGAAAACACTCTCTACACGTACGTTGTGACTATTGATATGAACAAAAGGTGAACACAGGGCCTCAGGAAAGAGTGAATGCCTTGATATCAAGGCAGTAGTTGACTTAAGATGTTATCGGGACCACCTACTTATTTGAGCTTCATGGGAATCAGGTATAACCTCCCCACTGGTTGGGGTCCTTCAGAGCAAAAAGGAAGATGTTTGTTGTCGGTGGTCGACAATCCTCTCAGTCCCGGGACATCTGTTCAGGTGATCCTCAGATTAACTTCCTCAGCACAAAAATCTTGAAGCTTCTTCATCAACGTCTATATACCCCCACTCCTGGCACCCCCCATCTATCACAAGATCAGAAGCAGGGTGATCACTGAAGATCACACAATATTCAGAACTATTTGTCACCATTCAGCTCCTGAACCGGTCTGTGTCTATATTCACCAAGACCCAAGTAGCATTCAAGTTTGTGCTGTTAAAGTGTTGGTAACATTCATGTAACACGGCTGCGAGGCACTGCACATTTCCACGGTTAAAAGACGAGCTCATTCAGCATCTCCAGCTGGTTACATGGATATGTGGAAACCATTCAGCCCACCGCAATGACTGAACAAGAAGAGGGACAGTCCATTCAATCTTCCTGCCTGTTTCACAGGAAGAGGAGGCGTCTGGGCAGTACATTGATCTGTTAAACAGGAACGGGCAGAGTCCCCTAAACCCGTTCTATAGAACCAGGAGGAGACCATTCACCCCTCGAGACACTTACACAGGAATAGGAGGGTGTCACTGATGCTCCATCCTGGAAAACGAATGGAGCAGAGACTGCACTCATAGACTGCTCACAATGTTCCTCGTGGCTCCATTGCCTGTGGAACAAAGGATACTTTAACGTGTTTTGCCGGCAGTGAGAAAGGAAGCCAAATGTTTTGTGCCAAGCCTTAAGGAGGCATCTTCCATCTCCAAGAAGACAGACCCATGTTCTCCGTGGGGGTCAGAAGCTGGTGAGGATAGTTAACTGTTTTAGAGGGAAAGTATTGTGGTTCCTGTCGGGATGGTGGATAACGTGAAGTTCTATGTATGATCACACACCAAATGCACTGTATTAATGTTGGAAGAATTTAGTTAAAGACTGGCCCTCTCTCTCTCCCAATCGACATGGGAAGGGGCGTGGAGTGAGAAGAACGTTCTCAGAGTCTTCTAAGCCATCGAGAATCATGTAAACCAAGTAAAACAAAACGTGGAATTTATCACAGTATTATAGTGTCTGTTTGGAATATAATGAGTGACTGTCCATCACTTTAAGGTTCAATGCAATCATCTCTTATTCTTCAAAGCACTACAGATTAATCCTCATGCACACCCGATGGTACAATCATCCCAACAATGAGTCTGGTGAAACTCCTTTACACTCTTTCTGACAAGAGAATCATTCCTTATAAAGGAGAGAAAATCTGTGCACAATACCCCAAATACTATCTCAACAACATTCTCAGGGTTGATCATAATAATTCTGTTCCCTCACTTAGCTGTCTCAGCTTCTTTCCTGTGGTATAAAAAGCCATTCCTTCTCACTACACTGCGAATGATGTGGAATTTTGAAGTTTCTTACATCTTTTCGTCAGTTATCACCAGAGGTAACGATGGAAATGTATATCATGTTCAGAGGGAGACGCAATCAGAAAGAATTCACTTGAAACTGGGAATAGTCACCTACCTGAATGGAAATGACTTGCAGGAACTTGGAAATCAGGCAGAGGAAGAGAGCTATCTTTCGTTTTATTCTGCTCTCACGGGATGTGTGCAGCCCTGGTCAGACCAGCATGTTATGCCGATCTTGAACTGAGTGACTGATTCAGCTGTTTCACAGGATAATAAAGAGTAAACCACATTTCTGTGGGTTTGCAGTCACACAGAGACCTGACCAGGGAAGGATGACCCATGAAATTCTCTACAGGACATTAGGCAAACAGATAGGCTTCGGTTTAAAACAAGTGGTGATGATTTCATTTCCATTCCATCAACTTCCTTCATGAGACACCAAAAGATTATTATTCTGTGCCGCTTGATGATGAGTCAATGACTTGACCACCATGCACTGTCTGTCCATCTGACAGATTCTATGGAGAGGACAAAGTAACTATCTCAAGTGCAAATATGTTGTGACGGAAGCATAGTTAGAAGGGACTTGAAACAGTTATATCTGGAGTTTCGAAAGGCACAAACGATGGATTATTCAGTAGTTGCATTGAGGCTGAGAATGTGCCTGAAATATCCTAATAGTGGTCCTGGGCAGGATTGGTGAGTGGGGACAATATGTAAAAATGTAAATCTGAATGGAGAAAAAAGATCATGGAGTTTAAGAACAGTCTGGTTTCTCCTCGCATATTGTTGAGTACGTTGTGGATAGTAATTTGCTAGTTATAATGATTCCTGAAGTAGAGCTTATGCCCGAAACGTCGAATTTCCTGTTCCCTGGATGCTGCCTGACCTGCTGCGTTTCTTCAGCAACACATTTTCAGCTAGTTATAATCAGTAAGGAATAAAATCTTTGACTGGATCTGAAAATGATGACTTCAAAATTTTAAAATTTGAATATGAACAGCAACTCAGTTCAACTCAGTTTAATGGTCAGATGGAATGACTTACCAGGAACACCAACTATAGCGAGGATGAGATAGTAACCACCTTGAATAATGCAAAGGATATCTTCGATTCGTGATGCTAATGATATCCAAGGCTGAGAAAGATAGTGAAGACCCCAGGATAAACTCCTGTCTGTTGTAATATTCCAGTGTAATGTTCTCAGATTCTGATCTCAACCCCCTCCGTCTCTCGAGCTGCTGATCCCTGTTAGTCCAGTCGATGATGCTCCCACCCATACTGTGAACTGAGTCCTTAATTAATAGAAGAGGCAAGCCCCCAGTGACACATCTCGGATCCACAGAGACTGACATCAATCACAGTTACTGCACAAATAGCTCCAGCCAACGGCTTTCAATTCAATGTTGTTTCATTAAAATTAAAAGCAATGATTCAAACTGACATTTTCTGGATAGGTGATGTGAGGGTGACTGATGGACCAAATCTTGAGGCTGGTAGATCCATTGAAAGTAACCATTCAATCTGTCTTGGATGCAGGAGAAATGCCTTAAGTTTATCAGAACGTAAACGTGCGTCTCTGATTATAAATAGAAACATACATCCTGGAACTATTGATCAAGCATCATAATTTCAATTAAACATTGAGACAATTTTGATAGTTCATGATCTGAGGGGAATGTGTGTCTGAGAAACGTGGGGCTGTAAAAGAAAAATGGCATGGTTATGTTCACAGAGAATTGAACATGACAAATGCAATTCAGATTGTTATTCCAGGTTCAGAGAGAGTCAGATGAGGCCTGTGCTATTGATGTGATCGATGTTAGTGAACTGTGATGAAATGTCATTTACTGGACTTCAATTACAGTGTGGTTATGGCATTGTGGAGGAGACAGAAAACCGAGAGAATTGGGGGACATGGCAGTTCAGACTGGAGGGAGGGACAATAACATTCCTCAGTCAACAATATTGGAATGTTAATCTTTATAACTCATATGAAGAACCGATTCAAGGATACATCTAAAGTGAGGAATGAGGAGTAAATGTTGTTTATTGAACACAAAATACGGGGACAAAATTTTCTGTCCGTACTAAACTCTGGGAAGTACCAAAAAAATAAGATACACTCATGATATTGAGCTACATAAATTGAAATGTGTATTACAAAATCACGGAAGTGGTGTGCAATCTTTCTCAATCATTATTAGGCCCACAGCTGAGATGCTGATTTCCCCTCTGTCAGTGATCCACCTCATATAAATTCTCTGGCGCAGTATCTCAGTACTGAGAGGGTTCTCAGTTCCTGCTGTTGTTCACCCAGTCTATTTAAATTAAATCAACTCCTCACTGTAGAAAAAAAAATCACTTGGTCTTTTGGACTCTGTTTTACTATCAGCAACTCAGCTCTATGATATTGTTGGCGATAAATGATCTGGGACCACAGCCAGTATCCGCACAGTGGTCAAACCGTATGGCACTCGATACTGGCCTTGCAGTCCGTGAGAATTTCTAAATAAAACTTCCATTTTCTGTTTGTTCCTGTCTATTTCCCCTCATGCTGTCTTCTGCTCTATCCATCTCACCTTCGTTTAACATCCCTCCAATCATTCCCTGTTTCCAAATTGTTCAGTTGTACAGCTTGATGTTGTGGCGATTTTGGAGAAATTGATAGAGCAGGGACAGGACTGATCATTGGAGGGTCTGGGGTTTAGGTGCTTCATTAAGAACAAGAAAGGTTCTAAAAGTGGGGCAGGGGTGGGGTTTGGGGTGACGGAGGGTGGGGTGGCATTGAGAATCAAAGACAGCATTACGTTGGTAGAAAGGATGCCTGATAAGGACTCGTCTACTGAGGTAGTATCGGAAGAGGTTAGAAACAAAAACGGAGAGGCCACCCTGTTGACAGTTCTCTATTGCCCTCTGATAAGTTCCAGAGATATAGAGGAAAAGATTACAAAGATGATGCTGATAGGAGCGAAAGTAACAGAGTAGTTGTTATGGAAGAATTTATCTTTCCATCTATTGACTGGAAATGCTACAGTTCAATTACTTTATATGGGCCAGTTTTTGTCCAATGTATGCAGAATGGTTTCCTGACACAGTATTAGATAGGCCAACAAGGGACGAGACCAAATTGGATCTTGTCCTTGGTAATGAACCAGACCAGGTGTTATGTTTGGAGGTAGGTGATCACTTTGCTGATAGTGACCACAATTCAGTTATTTTTACCTTAGCAATGGAAAGGGACAGGTGTATACCGCAGGGCAAGAGTTATAGCTGGGGGAAAGGCAATTATGATGCGATTAGGAAAGGTTTTAGGATGCATAGGATAGGGAAGGAAACTGCAGAGGATGGGTACAATTTAAGTGTGGAGCTTCTTCAAGCAACAGCTACTGTGTGTCCTTGATAAGTTTATACCTGTCAGGAAAGGAGGAAGTGGCCGAGTGAGGCTGCTGTGGTCTACTGAAGAAGATGAATCTCTTGTCAAGAGGAAGAAGGAGGCTTATGTAAAGATGAAACGTGAAGGCACAGTTCGGATGCTTGAGAGTTACAAGTCAGCATGGAAGGACTTACAGAAAGAGCTAAGAATAGCCAGGAGAGAGCATGAGAAGTCTTTGTCAAGTAGGATCGAGCAAAACCGTCAAGCTTTCTATCAGTATGTCACGAATAAAAGAATGACCAAATGAAGATTAATGGCAATCAATGACAGTAGTGTTAAGTTGTCTGTGGAGTCTGAGGAGATAGGACAGGCTGTAAATTAATATTTGAATCAGTATTCACAATGGAAAAAGAAAATGCTGTCGAGGCCAATACTGAGATACAGGCTATTAGACAAGACGGGATTGAAGTTCTGAACGTGGAGATGTTAGCAGTTCTGGAGAGTGTGAAAATAAGTAGGTCCCCTGGCCAGATGGAATTTATCCTAGGATTCTCTGAGAAGCTAGGGAGGAGTTTACACAACCATCTGTTGGAATTTTTACATGGCCATTGTCTACAGAAATAGTGCCAGAAGACTGGAGGACAGAAACATTGTCCCATTGCTCAAGAAATGGAGAAGAGACAACGCTGGTAATTGTATATCTGTCTTACTTTGGTTGTGGATAAAGTGTTGGAAAGGATTATAAGAGATGGGATTTACTATCATCTAGAAAGGAATTATTTGATTAAGAATAGTCAACAAGGATTTGTGAAGGGCATGTCATGCCTCAAAAATCTTACAGAGTTCATTGAGATGGTGACAAAATAGGTGGATGAGGATAAAGTGGGGTATATGGATTTCAGTGAAGCGTTTGATCACGTCCCCCATGGTAGGCTATTGATGAAAATATGGAGAGTGTGGTGCTGGAAAAGCAGAACAGTTGAGGCTGCGTCCAAGGTGCATGCAAGTTAATATTTCTCTTGTAAGCCCTTCATCGGGAATCAGTTTTCTGGTATGCAGCATCTGCAGTCTTCATTTTCTCCTCGCTCCTCGGATGTTGCCTGCCCTGCTGTGCATTTCCAGCGTCACACTCTCGACTCTGATCTCAAAGATCTACAGTCCTTACATTCTACCAGAAAATATGGAGAGGTTTGGATCATAATCAGCTAGCTGAAAACAGACAGAAGGTAATGTTCATCCTGGCGTTTAATTGCTAGTGGTATCTGCTTTGGAGTGACTGTTGTTTGTCCTTTAGAAAATGACTTTAATGAGCATATAGTAGGATGAGTTAATATATTTACGGTTGACAGTAAGGTCGGTGGATCTGTTGGCAGTGCTGAAGGGTGTTGTAGGTACTGAGCTGTAATGTTCTATGTGCATGGACCTACATTGGGCTGAATAGCTTCCTTCTGTGATATAACAATTTTGAGGTACTCTGACCCACAATAAAAGCTTTAGGTTCCTGGAGAGACAAGCTGGTCCAGTAAAGGACAGACAATGCACAATCATCCATCATCTCTTCCTGTGTTCTGATATACAGCGGCCTCAAAATATCTGTGCAAACAAAATAGATTGATTCAAATTCAAGCAGTCAGGAGGACGTTCACCCGAGAGGATTTCCATCAGAGGATTCAATGATTAATAAGATTTCAGAATAACACAAAAAATAAAACAATATCAAAGAAGCATAATAATTAGCAGCAGAGTAAAAGTTACAGTTCCAAATATTTCCACGTTCAGCATTGTGTTCATTTTTGGTCACCTTGCTATAGGAAGGATGGTATTAAACTGGAACTTTACAAGGATGTTGCCAGGACTCAAAGGTCTGAGTCATAGGGAGTGATTGGATAAGTTTGGACATTTCTCTTTAGAGCGCAGGAGACTGAGGGGCGGCATGAAGTGCTTCGAGAGGCTAGTAATGGCCCACATCAGTTCCAGTCTCATAGTATGCCTCGATCCCTTACAATTTTCCTACCAGTGGAATGGGTCCATAGCAGGCGCCATACACCTGGAACATCTGGACAACAAGGACACCTACGTCAGATTCCTGCTCATTGACCTTCAACACCATTATTCCCTTCAGAATAATCACAAAACTCCCTGACCTTAGTCTCGGCTCTGCCCTCTGAATTTGGGTCCTCAGCTTTCTGACCCACAGTACACAATCAGTGAAAATAGGTAAGTGTGTCTCTTCCATGATAACATTCAACACTGAAATCCCAAAGGATGTGTCCTACTATACTCCCTGTACATCCACGACTGTATTGCCAAATTTTGAACGAATGCCATCTACATGTTCACTAATGACATCCTCATAGTAGGACAGATATGTAATGATGGCAAGTCAAAATACAGAACGGAAATAGAGGACTTGGTGATGTGCTGCACTGAGCACAACCTCTCTTTCAACGTTGGCAGAACTAACCAACTGATCAATGACTGCGGAAAGAAAGGAGGAGAACATGCCCCCATCTGTATCAATGGAACTGAAGTTGAAAGGGTGGAAAGCATTAAGTTGCTTGGAGTGACGATAGCCGACTTCCCATGTAGATGTGACAGTCGAGATGGCACAACAACGTCTCTTCTTTCAATGGTGCCTCAAGACATTTAACATGTTCACAAGGCCCCTCACCAATGTTTACAAATGCACCATTGAAACCAAACTATCTATGTGCATAAAGGTCTGGTGTGGCCACAGCCCTGTCCAGGACAGTAAGAAAAAAGACAGAAGGTTGTGTGCACAGCCCATGCTATCATGGAAACCAACGTCCCATCCATTGTCTCCATTTCCACAGTTCACTGCCGTGGAAAGGCTGACAACATCATCAAAGACCCATCGCATCCTGGATCTCCTACAATCTCTTCCATCACGCAGACAATACAGAAGCTTGAACACACAAACCAGCGGCTCATGAACAGCATCTTCCCAGCTATTATTAAACTGAGGAATGGACTCTCTAACTTCAAATTATGCTGATCTTGCTCATATTGATGTTGCCTATTGCATGCCCTTTCTGGTGTAGCCTGTATGCCTCAGTGTAAATTTTTCCTTTATCCTCTGATCTGTATGTCCTTGTTTATTGTAGGAGCGAGATTCCCCAGCTAGGGACAAAGACTCTGGAGGCAGACAGGACACAGGCACGGAATGGACTTTAATTCAAGCAAAACCTGCTTAATGCTGGGAGAATACCAAAGGATCTTCCTCGAAACTGGCTTTGACATGAGAAGACAATCGTTCCCCTAATCTTTAGCTCAGCTCAGAAGGCAAATCAATGACACACTTCGATTTTACTTTAAAAAGACAGTATTTTTATACGTTCTGTGTTGCAATGATCGTACACAACTTTGTCAGTGTCCCCTCCACTCCCCTTCTGCAGGACTAATCTTGTAAAACAATTGACCAATGATGGACACTCACATGGACAGCCCGAGGTTCTTATTTGTTTCGGATGTTTAACGATTTTTGTTATATCTAGTCCTTAAGACCTTTCTATAATGCATTCCAAAGTTTGTTGCTCAACTCTTTTTAGTCATACTCCTCGTGGTTTATCTTGATGGGATGCATGAATTCTATTCTCCAATGGGCAGGCTATCTCTTATCAAATTCCGTGATCACAGTTTACATTAAAAAGTTGATTCTGTTACAAAATGCATATTATTATTATTATTATTATTATTATTATTATTATTATTTCTACTGTTTACCCTTTTCTTATCGAATTAGACAAAACATGCCAGGCATGTCTTTAAGGTTTTATAATTACTTTGAAATCTGTGTCCATGATTATTTCCCAAATATTTAACTAGAACTTATTACTGTTGTAAATAGTTTCAATGGCGCAGCTAGCTTCTGAAAGATAACTTGAGTAGCTGTTTTTGTGGGTGAAAACAATCCTTACTGAGATCAGAATAAGTATTCTTTTGTAGTGATTCTTCAAAGTGTTTGTGCTACAATTTCATTATTTCATCCGAGTTCTGTTACAAATCATTTTTTTTAAAGAACCTTATAACTATGTTGGCATGTTTCAGAATCTTGCAAATCAGATTATCATTTCTTTTGCCTTGGAATAATTGTCTTCTCAAAGGCCGTTTTTCACTAATGCTGAAACAATCTATTTTAATTTCTGGCTATTTTGTGGCTCTTCAAAAACAGACAGTTGAAGTAGACGTTTAAATTTCGGCCACTCCATGTCTCTAAAAAAGGCAGCTACAACTCTCACTATGATCTGCCAGAACTGTGTATAAACAAGGAGTTTCACTCTACTTAGATACATGCGACAATGAATCCTATCAAATCAAATGAAACCAAATCATATGATCGAGAGAGAGAAATTGTCACAAGGTCAATACACTCAGATGAAACATTTGCAGCCTGCCACATCTAGCCAAAAATCGTGATAGACGATTAAACAACTAACATGTGTAGTGCACTCCACAATTGTTCCCATTCGATCAATGGATCAGCTCTGCACATCACTGTAAAAAAAACAAAGAATTACTGTCTGTGCCATCTTCGGCCAGGGGTGTTGAGTCGATGATTCAACGCACCGTCATCATGATGCTCACAGAATCACAGATGCCAGTTTTCAACCAATTCGATTCGCTGCATGTGACATGGAGAAACAGCTGAACATAGTAGATACAGCAAAGGCAATGGGCCCTGACCCCATTCCTGCAAAATGACTGAAGACTAGTGCTGCTCAACAAGCCGTGTCCCTGGGGAAACTGTTTCCTTCCAGCTCTAACTCTGATGTCTCCCTGGCAATGTGGAAAATGACTCAGCTATGTCCAGTTCCTAAACGGGGAATAATTACAATCTGACTAATTACAACTCCCTCAGTCTCATCACGATAGTCAAATTGAGAGTTCTTTTTGACGGAGCTGTCAAGCAGCACAGACATAACTTGCTCAGTCTGGTTTCCAATAGGTCCCCGTGTGGAGAGGATGCTGTTTTGGAAAAGTCACTGGATTAATAATCCAGAGCAGGCCAATGCTCTGGCAGCTGGTGGAAGTTACAAACAATTAATAAAATATCGAGATATCAAATCTGGTGTTAGTAACTGTGACCTTGAAGTCAATGTCGATTGCAAACACCACTTTGCTTTTCCAATGTACTTTCAGGAAGTGAATCTCCCGTGCTTTCCTGGTCTGCCTAAATGTGACACCAGACACACAGACATGTGATAAACTTTTCAATGGTCTCTGAAAAGGCCAGGCAAGACACTCTATTGTATCAAACTACTCCGAGGTCTTAAAGGATACAACCGGACAGAACCCCGAGCCCCAGCCTCAGCATGGAAAATGGAACGGGAAACACAGTCCTGTTGAGCCTGCAGAGACCCCCTTCCTAGCATCTGCGAATTTGTGACAACATTTACAGAGCTTTCCCACAGACCGCACAGAAACATCGGGAATGGAATAGGCCATAGAGCACATTGATCCTGCCCCACTCTAGTTAATGTCTGAACATCTCCTCAATGCACTTTCCCCACACACTGTACACATCCCTTAATGTGATTAACCTTGTGAAGCGATAAAATCGGAACTGCGGTAGTCGCTTTGGTCTGTCGAGTTTGCTATCCAATTCAATATAATGATGGCTGACTCGTTATTTCTACACAATACTCCACACCCTTATTCCTGGACTCAAGTCCCCCTGAAATTAGGGTCAGCACCCCATTTATCTTACTAACTGCTTTCTGTTCCTGCAGTATTGCTTTCAGTGACTGGTGTACAGGGATACCCCAGATCCTTTTCAATGTTACAGCTTCCCACTTGGTGGGTCAGTGTAAACTGGTCAGCGTGCCAATGTATTTCCAGTGTTGTTTTCTGTCTTCAGAACTCTCTGCCCTCAGAGGTCTGTCCAAACAATAAAAAAGAAAACTGCAGTTCCCTTTATAGATCGACATTTCTAAACCACTCGCTTTTTAAATGGTTGGCTGGCATTTTAGTGTTTCCCAAAAAAGAAGACAACATCACACCTATCCACATTAGTGGGCGGCACGGTGGCACAGTGCTGCCTCACAGCGCCTGAGACCCGGGTTCAATTCCTGACTCAGGCGACTGACTGTGTGGAGTTTGCACGTTCACCCCGCGTCTGCGTGGGTTTCCTCCGGGTGCTCCGCTTTCCTCCCACAGTCCAAAGATGTGCGGGTCAGGTGAATTGGCCATGCTAAATTGCCCGTAGTGTTAGGTAAGGGGTAAATGTAAGGGTATGGGTGGGTTTCGCTTCGGCGGGTCGGTGTGGACTTGTTGGGCCGAAGGGCCTGTTTCCACACTGTAAATCTAATCTAATCTAATCACACAGCTCTTCATCTGTCACATATTTACTCATTCACTCCATTTGTTTCAATCACCTTGAAGTCTTTTTCACATTCTCTTCACTTTTCAAAATCTTAGATCCGTCAGCAGACTTGGAAACTTTGTATTTGATTCCCTCAACTAGATGTTTGAGATGTATTGTGAATATCTGGCGCCCCGGCACCAATCATTGCTGTGCCTCACGAGCCTTCCAAACTGTAAACCATCCCATTATTCCTACTCATTGTTTCCTGTCAACACTCCCACTTTAACACCATGTTCATATATTACCCCCCCTTATCCCATGTGCTTTTACTTTGCGCACTAGGCTTGGGACTCTATTAAAAGTCTTGCTGAAAATCTAAGTTCAGTGCCTCTATTGTCTTTTTTTGTCTGTAATTAATCTACCAGTGCGTTTCTCAAATATTTTTCCCATTTCATCAATATGCGTTGATTATTATCTATGCCCATTATTTTCAGTTCCAATTATTTCACCAAATTAGTTGATTTACTAATTTCATTCAATATCATTTTCTCATCACACTCAGGTTTTCTCCTATTGATGGGAAGGCTTTGTTTATGTATTTTACTGTGAAGACAGAAGTGAGGTAGTTGTGTCATGTTTCTCTGTTCTCCATTCTCCATTTCCTGTTTTTAGACTGTAAGGAAGCTGTCACTTTGACTAAAAAGAACAGCTGTTGTCTATTTCCACTGTCCATGCCCCTTGTAATATTAAACCTGAATTACTTACCCACTCAACTTCCTCTGCTCCAAAATAAATAACTCAAGCTTATCCAGCCTCTCTCCACAGCTCATCTGCTCCATCCCAGGGAACATCCTGGTGACTCTCCTCTGCACCTCATCCAGTGCAATCACATCCTTCCTGTAATGTGGCTCCCAGAACTGCACACAATATTTCATTTGGCCTCACCAAAGTGCCATATAGAATTCGTATAATCTTTGGGTCAATGAATAAACGCTTTATCTACAGCCATGCTGAACTCATCAATTATCATATCCAGTCACATTCAGAAATGTGTGGAGAGGCACCCTCTGCACTTCCTAGTGTGGTGCCATTCTTTGAGTATTCCCCTAAATGGTTCCTTCTTCCAAAGTGTATCACCTCATATTTATCAGGGTTGCATTCCATCTGCCATTGATCTGAACATCTGACCATTCCATCTGTATCTTCTTGTAACATAAGACCTTCGTTGTCACTGTCAACCATCCGGCCAATCTTTGTTTCAAACACAATCTTACTTATCACACTCCCCCTACCCAATTCACATTCACATCAATTATGAATACTACAAATAATAAGGGACACAGAACTGATCTCTGTGGTACACCAGGGGGAATTTGGGCTCCAGTCACAAAAACAGCCTTCTACCATGAAGTTGAGTTTGGATACAACTTGGCAAGTCACTAATAGGCCCTACATGTTCTTTGGTTGTTCTGTTCCACTTGATATACGTTAGGAATATCTGGGGATTCTCCTTAAGCTTGCCCTTCCAGCAGTCTTCCATCCCTCTGTGTTAGTCAGTCCCCTCTAAGGGAAGAATTTCCTCCTTATTGCGGTCTTAAATGGCATATCCCATATCCTGTCATTATTTGCCTTAAATATAAAGTAGACAGCAAGAGAAACATCCTATTTATTTCCACCTCATTACATGTATCATCGATTTTTGAAATTTCAATGCGATCACCTCTCATGCTTTGAAACTGGAGAGTTCGCAAGAAAAATCTCCCCATCAGAAAATCTTGTCATCTGAGTAATTAATCTGGAGAATATTCATTGCACGTCCTCTGTGACCAGTGTACTCTTTCTTAGATCAGGTCACCAACACTGCACTCAATATCTCAGGGACACTCTCACCAACACTTTATGCAACTGTTTCATGATGTCTTTACCTCTATATTCCGATTCCCTTAAACAAAGTCGAACCTAACTTTAACTTTCCTTTTACACGTATTCCTTTAATTACCATTCAAACTAATTGCATTTACGATCTCACTCTGTGAGTTATAGAGTCATAGAGATGTACCTTATGAAAAATGACCTTTTAGTCCAATCCGTCCATGTCTAGCAGAAATCCCAACCCAATCTAGTTCCACCTGCCCGGACCCGGCTATATCCCCGCAAATCCTTCCTATTCATATATCCATCCAAATGTCTTTAAAATGCAGCAATTGTAACAGCCTCCATCACATCCTCTGGCAGCTCATTCCATACACGTAACACTGTCTGTGTGAAAATGTTGCCCCTTAGGTCTCTCTTACATTTAGATCAGATTGCCTACAGTGTGGAAACAAATCCACACTGATCCGCTGAAGCGCAACCCACCCAGACCCATTCGCCTTCACCTAACTCTCTGGGAAAATTAGCATTTCCAATTTACCTAACTTGCACATTTTTTGATTCTGGGAGGACACACACGAAGAAAATGTGCAAATTCTACACAGAGAGTCGCCTGTGGCGGGAGTTCTGAGGAAGCAGTGCTAACCACTGTGCCATCGTGCTGCCCAACATCTTTCTCCTCTCATCCTAAACCTATGCCGTTTAGGTCTGGACTCCCGGAATCCAGGGAAAAAAAAACTTTGTCTATTTACCCTGTTCATGCCCCTCATAATTTTGTACATCTCTATAAGGTCACCCCTCAGCTTCCGACGCCCAAGGGAAACCAGTCCCAGCCTGTACAGCCTCTCTCTATTGCTCTAATCCTCCCACCCTGGCAACATTCTTGTAAATCTTTCCTGAACCCTTTCAAGTTTCACAACATATTTCCGAATGGAAGGAGACCAGAATTTCACGCAATATTCCAACAGTGGCCTAAACAGTGTCCCGTACAGCCGCAACATGACCTCACAACTCCAATACACAATACTCTGATCAATAAAGGAAAGCATACCAAACGCCTTCTTCACTATCCTATCTAACTGCGACTCCAATTTCAAAGAGCTATGAACCTGCACTCCAAGGTCTCTTTTTTCAGCAACACTGTCTTGGATCTTACTATTAAATGGTATAAGTCCTGCTAATATTTGCTTTCCCAAAATGCAGCATCTCACATTAATCTGAATCAAACTCCATCTGCTACTTCTCAGCCCATTGGCCCATCTGGTCAAGATCCTGTTGTAATCTGACGTAACCCTCGTCGCTAAAAACTCCACCTCCAATTTTGGTGCCATCTGCAAAGTTACGAACTGGACCTCTTACGCTCGCATCGAAATGATTTATGTAAATGACAAAAAAGAGGACCCAGCACTGATCCTTGGGTACTCCACTTGTCACAGGCCTCCAGTCTGAAAAACAATCCTCCACCTCCACCGTCTGTCTTCAAACTTTGAGTCAGTTCTGTGTCCAATTGGATAGTTGTTCCTGTATTCTGTGAGGACTAAATTTGCTAACCAGTCTTCCATGGAGAATCTTGTCGAACGCGTTACTGAAGTCCACATAGATCACATCTACTGCTCTTCCCTCTCAATCCTCTTCGTTACATCTTCATAAAGCTCAATCAAGTTTGTGAGATATGATTTCCCACGCACAAAGCCATATTGACAATCCCTAATCAGTCTTTGTCTTTCCAAATAAATGTACTCCTGTCCCTCAGGATTCCCTCCAACAACTTGCCCACCACTGACGTCAGGCTCACTGGCCTATAGTTCCCTGGCTTGTCCATACCACCCTTCTTAAACATTGGCACATTTGCCAAACTCCAGTCTTCTGTCCTGTGACTATCAACGGTACAAATGTCTCAGCAAGAAGCCCAGCAAATCATTTATCTAGCTTACCACAGAGTACTAGGGTACACCTATTCAGGTCCTGGGGCTTTATCCACCTTTACCTGTTTCAAGACATCCAGCATTTCCTCCTCTGTAATATGGACACTTTTCAACGTGTAATCATCTGTTTCCTGATATTCTATTTCGTCCATATTCGTTTCCACAGTAAATACTGATGCAAAATAGTCGTTTAGTATCTCCCCTATTTTCGGTGGGGCCGCCTTGCTTATCTTTGAGGGGCCATATTCTCTCCCTAGTTGTGATTTTGTCATTAATGTATTTGTAAAAACCCTTTGGATTCTCCTTAATTCTACTTGCTAAAGCTATCTCATGTCCCTTTTGTGCCCTCCTGATTTCCTTCCTACTGCCTTTATACTCTTCTAAGGATTTGCTCGATCTATCCTCTCGATACCTGACATATGCTTCCTTCTTTTAGTCATCCAGCATTCCCTATATCTACCAGACTTTCCTTTCATCCTAACAGAAAAATACTTTCTCTAAATTCTTGTTATCTCATTTCTGAAGGCTTCCCATTTTCCAGCCGTCCGTTTACCTGTGAATATCTGCCCCCAACCAGATTTTGAAAGTTCTTGTCTAATACCGTCAAAATTGGCCTTTCTCCAACTTAGAGCTTCAACTTGTAGATCTGGTCTATCCTTTTCCATAATTATTTTAAATCTAACAGAATTATGATCGCTGGCCCCAAGGTGCTCCCCCACACACACCTCACTCACCTGTCTTGCCTTATTTCCCTCGGGAGGGTCAAGTTTTGCACCTTCTTTAGTACGTTCATCCACATACTGAATCAGAAATTTTTCCTGTACACACTTAACAAATTGCTCTCCATCTAGCCCCTTAATGCTATGGCAGGTCCAGTCTATGTTTGGAAAGGTAAACTCTCTGACCATAAGCACCCTACTTTCTTACAGATATCTGAGATCACCTTACAAGTTTGTGTCTCAATTTCCCTCTAACTATTAGGGGGTCAATGATACAATCCCAATAAGGAAATCATCCCGGTCTTATTTCTCAGTTCGACTCAAATAACTTCCCTGGATGTATTTCCAGGAGTATCCTTCCTCAGTACAGCTGTAATGCTATCCCTAATCAAAAATGCCACTCCCCCACCTCTCCTGCTTTCCTTTCTATCTTTCCTATAGCATTTGTATCCTGGAACATTTAGTTGCCAGTCCTGCCCATCCCTGAGCCATGTTTCTATAATTGCTATGATATCTCAGTCCCATGTTCCTAACCATGCCCAGAGTTAATCTGCCTTCCCTGTTAGGACCCTTTGCATTGAAATAATGCAGTTTACTTTATTAGTCCTACCTTGTCCCTGCCTGCCCCGACTGTTGGACTCGTTTTTGTTTTCAGTTGTACCAATCTCCGATTGATCTATTTCCTCACTATCTCCCTGGTCCCCTCCCCCACCCCTTACTGGAGTAAAACCCTCCCGAGCAGCTCTAGAAAATCTCCCTGTAACTATATTTGTTCCCTTCCAATTTAGGTGCAATCCGAATTCTGGAATAGGTCCCTTCTACCCCAAAAGAGATTCCAATGATCAAAAAATGTGAATCCTTCCCTCATACATCAGCTCCACAGCCATACATTCATCTACTCTATCCTCCTATGCCTGATCTCACTTGCTTGTAGTGCCGGAAGTAATCCAGATATTACTACTCTCGAGAACCTCATTTTTAAGTTTCTGCCTAACACCCTGCAATCTCCGTCCAGAATCTCAAACTTTTCCCTTCCTATGTCATTGGTTCCAATGTGGACAATGACCTGTCGCTGGCCCCTCTCCCCGGTGAGAATATTCTGCATCCATTCTGAGAAATCCTTGATCCAGGCACCAGGGAAGCAACAAACCATTCTGCTTTTTCTCTGCTGGCCACAGAAACGTCAGTCTGTACCTCAGACAAGGGAGAGCCCTAACACAATTGACCTCGTGGAATCTGACGTACTCCTTGTTGCTTTAGACCCAGTCTCAATAGCAGAAACTTGCCTGTTCGTGCTACATTCCCCTGTGAATCCAATCCTCCCCCGACATTTTCCAAAACAGCATATTTATTTGAAATGGGGACAGCCCTAGAAGACTCCTGCACTAGCTGCTTACCTCTTTTATGTTTCTTGGAGTTAACCCATCTATGTGACTGCATCTGAGACTTTCTCCCCTTCCTATAACTGCCATCCATCACATTTTGTTGCTGTTACAAATTCTTCATTGTCTCTAACTGTCTCTCCAACCGATCCATTCGATCTGAAAGGATTCGCAACTAGAAGCATTTATTGCAGATATAATCCCCATAAACCCTTAAATCCTTTTTAAACTCCCACATCTGACAAGAAGCGCATATGATTCTACTAAGGCCATTTGTGCTCCTTCACAATCTGCAGACCCAGAAAAACAAAACTGTCTTATTTCTCTGCAAAACACTGCCTAGGTTAAATTACTATTTATGGCTTATATTTTAAGATTAATCAAGAGATATATCTCAAAAAAAATATAATTAAGGAAGAACCCACTATACTCACTTCTGCAGACTTTCTGTAGGACACAGTTAAAATAATTCACTTATCTGCCTGGGGACATTGTCCAAACAGTTCCTCCAAACCAGTTCTAAATTTAACTGTTAATTTTACTAGATGCACTCTGATATCCAGCGATACATGAATTCAAACTGCAAAGGCAGTAACTGCGCAGGTACACTGTCCTGTCAGTTTCTTCCCCTCACCATGTGCTTCCTCTGTCTTTTCCTTTCCCTCTTGAAACTGTTGTTGCTTTGACTTTTTTCCCCAAAGTTCCAAAACAATGCAACGGCATACAAAGCAGAAAGTTCTGATCCTGGAATTCTAGGAAATCACCTTCAACACCTAAAATACCTCAAAAAAGGAGCAGCTGTTACAGCCAGAAATATTTCCCGCCAAGACTTCTGAAAATCCAACTACACTACTTCCACTGGTTGTCCGTGGTCTATGCTGCAAGAAATAACTCTTAGTTCCAAAGTTTGTCAGGCATGATTTCTCTGTCAGAAATGCATTGTGATACTCTGCAACTTTGCTGTTCATTTCGAAGTACCCAATATCACTTCTTATATAATGGATTCTAACTGTTTCCTTACATATGTCAAATTAATTGGTCTGCAGTTCTCCATAGTATTTCTTCTTCCCTGTGTACATGGATGGATCATGTTTACTAGCTTCCAGTTATCAACAAGGGCTTATTGTCTTTACAGGATCTACAGTAAAATAAAACACAGTCATCGACAGTTGAATTAATATGCTGTTTTATTTCTGACATTTTGAAATGAAGTATATCTGGCCCATCAGACTTAACAATGATCAATCTAGCTCCATTTTCAAGTACTGCCTTGTTGCTGATATGAATTGATTTTATGTCTTTAGTTCCACAAGTCCCAGGTGATTGCTTGCTTTACACGGAGATTTCCTGGTGCTTTCTCCCTGAAGACAGATGCAAAGTAGCTGGTTAATTTCTCTGCTATTTCCTTGTTCCCCACAATAATTTCTCCGATACCTTACAAATTTCCATATTTGGCCTTACTTTTGTTTTCTTTGGTACATGGATCGTAGACTTAAGCAGTCTTTGTGTTTCCTGTTTGTTTGTATTCATGTTCTTTTTGATTTCCTTAACACTTCCTTCATCCTTATTTTCAGAAAAGTAAATCTCTCTGTATGTTCAGTTTTGCACAATATCTGGAATTCTTCTGAAGCTGCTTCCTTAGATTTAATGCAATCATTAATTTCTCACGTAAACCATTAATGAGTCACCTTCCCTTTCGTTGGTGTTTGTAACTTAGTGATATGTACGTATTTTTCAGACTTTACAGTATTTCTATCACTAACAGCCAATGTTATATTGTATAAATGTCATATTGTATTTTTATCCAATTCACTTGACCCTCTAGCCTTCGTGCTTCCATGATATTTGTGTGTAATGTTCAAACATTCTATATTGCTTGCAGGCACCGTGTAAAATGCAACATATTCTTGTCACCATTGCCCAATAGCTGCCTCAGAGTACGGTAAGTAATTAGTCCTTCTGACCACACTACACCACGCCAGAAATAACCTTCTCTCTACTTTGGTTCACAACATATTCTTCAAACTACCTCATATACACATGAAAGTGATTTTTCACAGCGTTAGCAATCATTTAATTAACGCGGTTTAGATGCAATTTTAGATCATCCAGTATTACTGCAGCACCCACGATATTTGCATATCTAATTTCCAGAGAGTCAGATGCGCAAAGTTGCACAACAGTTATGGTTTAGATATGTAAGGCACCAATGTTTCTTCCTCCTTGTTGTTTGCAAGATCAATACAAACTGATTCTGAAGAAGCCGTGGGATGTGCTCTGTGGTATTATTAGTGATAGACGTGGAAAAGACATTGGGGAGGCTCATCCTGATGCTGAAATGATCTGAAGACATGTCCATCAATACAGGACAAGCATCAATAACCTTTCTCGCTCGGCCAGGACAAATGTCTCCCTATTCTCTCTACTCCCTCACACTCTCTGTATATCTGTTACAACACCTGCCCCCGAACAAGGCTCTTGCTCCACCAGTCACACTACTGCATGCAACACTCTCTTTCCTTCACTCTCTCTGTCACTGAAACCAAATCGAGATTGAATTTATTGTTTTGCCAACATTGAACCAGTGAGACAATTTGATGCTGGGGACATGAAAATGCAAACATTTTGAAAATTAGGGAGAGAGCAGATACCATCAAGACGGAAGAAGCCTGGGGATCAACCATCTTGCTCCGCAAGAAATTAGGAAATACTCACTAATCATAGATATTTTTTCAGTAAACAGAAATACGACGACCCAGGGAATTCAGCAGCCAGAAGAGTAACATCACAGAGGATGGCAGTGGCTGTGTGGTTTTGAAAGTAAGTTGATGTAATCTTCATAAGTGTCTTATTGAAACAGCATATTGTTAGAGAGTTGGGGGTAGTTGTGGGGGGGTACGTTGTTCAAAGTTGTAAATAGTTTTGTAGAATGTTCACTTTCACAGTTCAAAATAAATTGGCGTTATTTTCTTTAAATAGTGGAATTTGGGAGTTCTCTGTCACTCATATTCTAATAAATTACGAGGTGAGGTGAGCTTTCCTGGGTGTTTGGTTTAATTAACAGAGGCGTTCACCCCCCTGTCTTAACATTTGCAAAGACCAACAGAGAGCAAAAAAAAAAGAAATAAGGAGTGAGAAGGTTAAATATGAGGGTAAGTAAGCCAATCATGTAAAGAAAGACTGTAAGAGCTTCTTTCGATCCATAAAGGCCAAACGAGAGGCAAAAATGAGCGTCTGATCGCTAGATATTGACAAAGGAGACATAGTAATGTGGAACAAGGCATTGAAAAAATAGTTGGTGTCAGACTTCACGGTTGAAAACACGAGTAATATCCCAAATATTGAATAGAGTTAGTTGACAGACCTGAGTAAGGTGGGCATCACCGAGGAGAAGGTGCTGGGAAAACTGAATGACCTGAAGGTAAGTAAATCACCTGGACCAGATGGACTACACTCCAGATTTCTAAGGCAGATAGCTGATGAGACAATGGAGGCGTTGGCAGTGATATTTCAGTAATCTCTTGGATCAGGGAGATTCCCAGAGGACTGGAAAATAGCTAATGTGATACCCCTGTTTAAAAAGTAAAGCAAAAAACTGAAAATTACAGACTGACTAATCTAAACTTGGCTGTGGATAAGATCCTGGAATCCATTGTGAAGGATGAGTTTTCTGAATACTTGGATGTGGACGGTAAAGTAAGACAAAGTTAGCATGGTTTCATCAAAGGGAGGTCATGACTGGAAAATCTACTAGAAAACCTAGAGGACGTAGGATCAGCTTAGAACAAGGAGAACCAATGTATGTCATCCACCTGGACTTGCAGAAGTTCTTTGACAATTTGCCGACAGGAGGCTACTGAGTACGGCAAGGGCCTATGGTGTTAGAGGCAAGGTGCTAGCATGGATAGGAGTTTGGCTGTATGGCACGAAGCAAAGAGTGTCGATAAAAGTGTCCTTCCCAGGATGACAGCCGGTGACAAGTGGTGTTCCATAAGGCTCAGTGTTGGGACCACAACTTTTCACTTTATACAATAATGATCCAGATGAAGGAACGTTTTAAGATGAAACAAAAATAGGTACAGGGACAGGGAGAAGCAGGGAGGCTCAAGAATGATTTGGATCGGTGAGGATAATGGGCAAAGAAATGGTAGCTGGAGCACAAAGTAGGAAATTGTGGGAACCTGCACTTTGTTAGGAAGAATAAAAACATGGACTACCGAGAAAATCCAGAAGTCTGAAGTGCAAAGGGACTTGGGAGTTCTACTCCAGGACTCTCGCAACGTAAACTTGCAGGGTGAGTCACTAGTTAGGAAGTCAAATGCAGTGATGGAATTTATTTTTCTGAAAATGTGTTGCTGGTTAAAGCGCAGCAGGTCAGGCAGCATCCAAGGAACAGGAAATTCGATGTTTCGGCATAAGCCTTTCATCATTCCTGATGAAGGGCTTATGCCCGAAACGTCGAATTTCCTGTTCCTTGGATGCTGCCTGACCTGCTGCGCTTTAACCAGCAACACATTTTCAGCCCTGATCTCCAGCATCTGCAGACCTCACTTTTTACTGACGATATTTATTTGGAAAGGATTTGAATATAAAAGCAGGGACGTACTTCTGAGGCTCTATAAGGCTCTTGTCAGTCCATATTTCGAGTTTTGTGTGTTGTTCTGAGCCCACTATCTCAGGGAAAATGTGCTGACCTTGGAATGGGTTCACAGGAGGTACACGGGAATGGTTCCAGGAATGAAAAGCTTAACATATGAAAACGTTTGAGGACTCTGGGTCTGTTCTGGATGGAGTTCAGAGGTATGTGGGGGGATCTAATTGAACCAGACTGAATACTAAATGGCCTGGACAGTGCGGATGGTGAGAAGACTTCCATTGGTAGGAGACTCTAGTACCCAAGTATACAAGCTTAGAGTAAAATGAAATCCTTTAAGAACGGAGGTAAGGAGGAACGTCTTTAGCCAGAGAGTGGAGAATCTATGGAATTCATTTTCTCAGAAGGCAGTGAAGGTCAGGTCATTGTGTATATTTAAGATAGAGGGAGTTAGCTTCTTGAGTATCAAAGGGATCAAGGGTTACAGGGAGAAAGCAGGAGAACGGTTTTGAGAAACTTGTCAGCCATAATTGAATGGTGGACCAGACTCGATGGGCTGAAGAGCCTAATTTCTGTTTCTATATCCGATGATCTTACGGTCGTAAGCCACAGTCTATTCCACCCTCTCTCTCACTTTGTCCCTTCTGACAGAAAACTTTGAGAGTAAAAAATCCCTGAGTCATCTTTACCAAACTTGAAGCATTCCTGTTGAGGATTCATGGGAATCGTTCCACTATTTGAAGGAAGGGAAATTCTGCCAAATCCAACTGTTCCAGGAAGAAGTCTCAGATCAGCAGCTTGTTTGAGTAGAATAACGTCGGAGACAGAGTATCAGTTGGGACACATTATCTCTTTTCCATTTGAAATGAATTCAACTACAATGAAACTCTGGAAACTTTTTCCCATGATCTTATTGTCTGGTCGAGCAATGACAAAGTGTCTAATGACCCACTCCTGCTCCTCAGTTCTCTGTTCCTATGTTCCATTCAGTCCTTAAAACCACTTGTATAGGAGAACATGGAGACCACTACTCCAAATACCTGGTCTGCAGTATTACAGGATATCATTCAGTCCCTCAACACTGTGTGGTTTGGTGTGGGTTGGAAAATGTGATTGGAAGTCCAAGCTGGATATGTTTGTGGTCTCCCACCTCTTTAAAGTGTGTCTCATCTCTGCAAGTGGTGTTTCATTGGTTGGTCATGTTGTAGACCCGGATTCATGTGAATATCGGGCCCATTTCATTCCCAGAGTTGGCTCACAAAATTATTTTCTCTCACTGTCCTCAACATTCAATAACAACACTTACAGGAAAATTAAAACCATTAACTTTCCAAAGACAGAATATGAGAGCCTGAAAACAGGAGTAGGTAATTTGGATGCTCACGCCATTGTATGCTATCATGACTAACCTACTGTTAGCATTAACTCTTCTTTAATGCGCAATTCTTCACGCCCCTCAGCTGTCTGACAGGTCAAAAATCCATCTACCTCCTCTTTAAATATTTGGAGTGATCTCGCTCCCCTAACTTTCTAGACCTGAGAATTCCTGACATTCACTACTCTCTATGAGAAGAAAACACTCTCCACACAGACACCATCACGTATTAACATGAACAAAAGTGTTTAACTGACTTGCTTAAGTAAGAGGGATTGACTCTGATATCAAGTTTGGATTTGACTGAAGATTTTATCCACAGAGGCACTTAAATATCCAGAATCATGCATCCAAGTAAAAATAAAAATACAAGAATTGAATGCATCACATTATTAGTGTCTGTGTAGAACGTAACAAGTGATTTTCCATCTATATCAAGTTTCAATGCAATGACTTCTTATTCTCTGACAGTGCTACAGATTAACCTTCCCTCACTCCTCTCTTACCGTCAGCCGAGGGATTAGTTTTGTGAAATTCCATTACACAGCCTCTATTGCAATGAGATAATTCCTTTTAAAGGAGAAAATAAATCTGTCCATAATATCCCAAATACTGCCTCAACCACACTCTCAGTGATAATCACAATAATTCCTTTCCCTCCCTTCCTGGTCTCTGTATCTTTATTATGCTCTGCCACTGTTGTGAAATTTAAAAGTTCCTTACATCTGCATGTCAGCATCAGTAAAGCCAGCACCAGAGGTGCCCGTGGAGATGAACATCACTATTGGGGAGAGAGTCAGTTGGAAAGATTGCACACGAAATAGGGAATGGTCACTTACCTGAATGGAAATGAAGTGTAGGAATAAGGAAAACAGGCAGAGGAAGGGAGCTAACTTTACTTTTATTCTTCTCTCACGGGATGTGTGCAGCCATGGTCAGGCCAGCATGTTATGCTGATCTTGAACTGAGTGACTGGTTAAGCTGTTCCACGGACAGTAAAGAGTAAGACACATTGCTATGGGTTTGCCCAGACCTGACTGGGGAAGGATAACGCATTGACTTCTCTGAAGGACATGAAGTAAGCGGATGGGGCTTTTCTCACAAATGACGATAGTTTCAGTTCAATTACATCAATTTCCTTCAAGAGATACCAAGAGATTATCATTCTGTGCCTCTAAATTATGTGTCAATGACTTAAGCAGCACGCAGTGTCTGCCCGTCTGACAGAATCTGTGCAGTGAACAAGCTCAACATACTCAAGAGCAATTATTCTGTAATTGACATGTGGTTAGAAGAGACTTGATAAATTGTATGCAGATTTAACCAAGACACAATTGATGGTTTATTCAGAAAATGCACTGAGGCTCAGGAGGAGACGGGGATATCATGATGATGGTATTGGACTGCATTTGTGAGTGGGGAGGATATAGAAATGTAGATCTGTGAGATAATGGAGGATTATGGAATTTGAGAGCAATTTGGTTCTTCTCACACATTGGTGAGTAATTTGTCTTGAATAATTGCGCGATATAATTTGTGAGGAATGGAATATTTCATTGGAATTGAAAATCTTGACATCAACCTTGCTAAATTTTAAATAATATGAGCTGCAATTCAGTCCAACCTCGCTTAATGAACAGATAGAATGACGTACCAGGAACACCAACTATAGCGAGGATGCAATAGTAACCAGCTTGAATAACCATCGATACGTCATAGATCCGCAGAACTAATGACATCCAAGGTTGAGAAAGCCAGTAAAGACCCCCAGATAAACTCGTGTTCATTGTTGGAACATTCCAGTCAAATGTTCTCAGATTCTGATCCATTGTTGGAACATTCCAGTGTAATGTTCTCAGATTCTGATCTCTCCTTCCTCTCTCTCTACACCTGCTCATCCCTGTTACTGCTGTCCCTGCTACTCCCGCTGATACAATGGGATAACTCATTCAACCAAGTCCCCAATTAAAAGAAGAGGAAAGCCCTCCAGTGACACATTTAGGATGCACGGAGACTGATATCAATCACAGTCGCTGAGCAAATAACTCCCGTTGACCCATCCCACTTCAATTCAATAGTTTTTATTAAAATTCAAAATTATGATTAAAATTTACACATTCTGGATGTGTGGGGGTGACTGAGGGAACAAATGTTGGGTCTGGTAGATCAATCATGTGTAAGCATTCTATCTGCCTTCGATATGGGAGCAATGCCAGAGGTTTATCAGAATATAAGCATGCTTCTCTGTTTATAAATTGAAACATACATTCTGTATCTACTGATCAGGCACTGCAAGATCAGTAAGATATCGAGAGAACTTTTATCGTCCATGACCTAAGACTACGTGCAGTTATAACAGACAACGATATGGTACCTAAGAGACAATGGGGACTGCAGATTTTTGACAATTCAGTGTAGGTAAAGCATGGCGGTGGAAAAGGCACAGTAAGCCAGGCAACATCCGACTAGCAAGAGAGCCGACATTTCAGGCAGGACCTTTCTTCAGGGCAGGAGAGGGAGAAGGGGCTAAGAGAAACTGGGTGATGGGGTGAGGCTGTGGAAAAGATAAGTGATAGGTGAGCGAAGGTAGGAGGTGATAGTGATAGATCAGTGGGGAGTGTGGAGCAGATGGTGGGAAGGAAGATGGACATTACGTCTCCTTGAGAGGGCAGATGTGAGTTGGGGTGTTGGATCTGGGATCTGGGTTGGCCAGGGGAGATTTGTAAATCAGTGAATCCAATGTTCATGCCCAGTGTTTGTTGACTTCCGAGGCAGAAGATGAGGTGTTACTGGTAACATCCTGGTAAATATCTTCTGGACCCTCTGCAGCTTAACGATCTCCTTCCTATAACAGAACTGCACACAGTACTTCAGAAGTGGCTTTATCAATGTCCTGTACAATCTCAGCATACCTTCCCAACTTCTAACCCCAAAGGTCTGAGCAATGAAGTAACCTTGAACACCCTGCGCAACAAACTTCAAAGAATTATACCTGCGCCCCTGGGTCCCTCTTTTCTATATAACTACCAAAGCCCAGCATTAATTGTGTAAGCCCTCCCCTTGTTTGTTTTACCAAAATGCAATGCCTCACATGTATCCATGTTAAACTCCACACCTCAGCTCAGTGAATGATGTTACTACCCAGTCATACTCCCGCTTCGGATTAAAACTACAATCCCCTCTCCAGAAGGCCCACAGACACCAGCCTTCAGTTTGCTAAAGACCCAGAGGTTGGTTTGCCTTGCGCAGGCAGAGGGAGATGTCAGTAAGCAAAAGCTGGAAAGGAAACAGTTGCCTTGTATCAATGAATGATTTTAGGAAGAGGTAAGCCACATGTTAGAGATTTGAAATAGTGACCAGTGTTTTGGGATCAGAATTGTGCTCCTTCCTCATCTCTGGTGTTCAGTATTGGTATCTACTCGAGATCATTCATAGTGCACAGTGTGTTGCAGGATTTCTTCCCCTAAAATAGGAGACTACTGATAATAGCCATTTAAACTAGAAATGATCGCCAAGCAATTAAAGATCCTCATTGTTTATCTCAATGGCATAGCAAATACACTCAACATCCGAGAGTTAAGGCGAATAACTTGTACCTTTTTCAATGAGAAATGTCCCCTGTATAATTTGGTAATGTTAACCAGAATTTAATAGATCCATACACTTAAAATATGACCCAAAATCTGGGCATGGTTTAGGCCTTGTTTAATGGATGGTGCCCACGTTTCTGAGGCGGAACGCTGGAGTCGATTCCAGTCCATGACAGTCTGGTAGTGCCCCTATCACTGGAGAAGGTTGTGTGTATTCATGTGCTGTGGAGGTGTGTCACAGCATGTTACAACAGGCTGATAAACAAACACACAGAAGCATCATGTTGCAGCTTTAGCGGCTAATGCTGAATGATGGTAGGTCCCTATCATTGGGCCGAAAATTCCAGTGTTAAAGCCCATAGAGCTGTTTCAGAGCTGAACAAGTTGGTTAAACTCTTTTTGGAATCCTGCCTTGATGGAGAAGGAAGAGGTACGACTACTGAATTTGAGAATTTAGTCCCAGATGACTGAAAGCACAGCCATTCGTGTTGATTAGAGTCACATTTGCACTTTCTATAAGTTTATAAAATGATGAAGGGCATGGATAGGGTGAGTGCTAAAGGGACACCTGAGGTACATCTGGAAATACAGAGTAGAGATCATTACTCATTTTGTGTTTGGAAAGCTGTAACTAGTGGAATTCTTCAGGGATCTGTGTGATGTCATCAACAAATTACAATCCATACCAATGAATTGGATGAAAGGGATGGAACTCAGTTTGCTCACGCACCAGGATAGTCATTCAATAAGGTGTCAAATGGAGACAGAGTGTCTGCAATGGAATACAGACGGGGGATGGCAGAGCGTCGACAATGGACACAGACAGAGGGAGGGCAGAGCGTCTGCAATGGGATAGAGACAGGGGAAGGGCAGAGCATCTGCAATGGGATAGTGACGGGGAAGGGCAGAACATCTGCAGTCGGATAGAGACAGGGGAGGGCAGAGCGTCTGCAATGGGATCGAGACAGGGGAGGGTACGGCGTCTGAAGTGGAATACAGACAGGGCGACGGCATAGCCTCTGCAATGGATTGCAGACAGGGGGAGAGTTGGGCGGCTGCAATGGGATGCAGATGGGGGTGAGGAGAGCGTTTGCTTTGTGATACAGAGAGGGGAGAGCACAGTGTCTGCAATGGGATACAGACTGAGGGAGGGCAGATAGTCTGCAATGGGATACATACAGAGGGATTGCAGAACGTCTGCAATGTGACACAGACTGGGGGAGGTCAGAGCATCAAGCAATGGCATACAGACAGAGGACAGTTGTGAGCAAACCTTCACCAGAAAAAAATAACAGTACTATATATATATACGTGTGTGTGTGTGTGTGTGTGTGTGTTCCACAGTATTTTTCAAAGGGAAATATCAATGTACATGTTTGCAAATCCTCTCGTCATTCTTGTTTCCATCATAGTTTAAGGAATTTTGCCTTTGTCATAAACGTGTTGTTTAGCAGATTAAAGAAATCCATCTGACTTGTTTCTAACACTGACCCTGACACACTCTGAGAACTAAATCCTTGGCCACATCACCATGCTAGTTATATTTTTTTTGTGGAGCAGTGGGACGAGAAAAGGGAACCGCAATTCAAAAGCACATGAAATTATAGACTCAGTGAGCCTAACGTCAGTGTAGAGGAGTTTGATGGTGGGGAATCTGAGGAATAGGACTTCCATCCATTTAGAAAGACAAGGACTGATTAGGGATAGACAACATGGCTTTGTGTGTTGGAAATCATGTCTCATTGATGTGTTTGAGTAATGTGAAGAGGTGACAAAAAAGGCTGAGGAAGGCACTGTCGTATATATTGTTTACACAGACTTCAGCAAGGTGTTTAATAAGGTTCCCCATGGTAGACAGGTTATTAAGGTTAGGTCTCACAGGAAAACTAAGCAGTTGGATACAAAATTGTCCTGAAGGTAACTGATTGTTTTCCAGACTGGAGTCCTGTCGCCAGCAGTGTGCTGAAAGAATCAGTGCTAAGCTCACTGCTTTTCATCATGGATATAAACGACTTGGATGAGGATAGCGGAGGCATGTTTAGTCAGTTTACAGATAACATAAAAATCATGGTGCAGTAGACGGTGAAGAAGATTATCTCAGAGTACAACGACACCGTTGACCATCAAAGAGCCAAGGACTGGCAGATAAAGTTTAATTTAGATATTTGTGAGGTTTTGCATTTTGGTAAGTTAAGACCATAAGACCATAAGACATAGGAGTGGAAATAAGGCCATTCGGCCCATCCAGTCCACTCCGCCATTCAATCATGGCCTATGGGCATTTCAACTCCACTTACCAGCATTCTCCCGTAGCCCTTAATTCCTTGTGACATCAAGAATTTATCAATCTCTGCCTTGAAGACATTTAGCGTCCCGGCCTCCGCTACACTCTGTGGCAATGAATTCCACAAGCCCACCTGGCTGAAGAAATATCTCCGCATTTCTGTTCTGAATTGACCCTCTCTAATTCTAAGTCTGTGTCCACAGATCCTAGTCTCATCGCCTAATGGAAACAATTTCTTAGCGTCCACCCTTTCCAAGCCATGTATTATCTTGTAAGTTTCTATTAAATCTCCCCTTAATCTTCTAAACTCCAATGAATACAATCCCAGGATCATCAGCCGTTCCTCGTATGTTAGACCAACCATTCCAGGGATCATCCGTGTGAATCTCCGCTGGATATGCTCCAGTACCAGTATGTCCTTCCTATGGTGTGGGGACCAAACCTGGACACAGTACTTCAAATGGGACCTAACCAGAGCTTTATAAAGTCTCAGTAGCACAACGGTGCTTTTATATTCCAACCCTCTTGAGATAAATGACAACATTGCATTCGCTTTCTTAATCATGGACTCAACCTGCATGTTTACCTTTAGAGATTCCTCGACTAGCACCCCAGATCCCTTTGTACTTTGGCTTTACGAATTTTCTCACCATTTAGAAAGTAGTCTATGCTTTTATTCTTTTTTTCCAAAGTGCAAGACCTCGCATTTGCTCACGTTGAATTCCATCAACCATTTCCTTGACCGCTCACCCAAATTGTTTAGATCCTTCAACAGCCTCCCCACTTCCTCAGTACTATCTGCCTGTCCACCTAACTTTGTATCATCGGCAAACATTGCTAGAATGCCCCCAGTCTCTTCATCCAGATCATTAATATATAATTTAAACAGCTGCGGCCCTAACACTGAACCCTGCGAGACACTGCTTGTCACCGGCTGCCATTCCGAAAAAGAACCTTTTATCCCAACTCACTGCCTTCTGTCAGACAGCCAATCCTCAATCCATACGAGTAGTTCACCTCGAACACCATGGGCCCTCACCTTGCTCAGCAGCCTCCCGTGTGGCACCTTATCAAAGGCCTTTTCGAAGTCTAGATATACCACATCCACTGGGTTTCCCTGGCCTAACCTACTTTACACCTCTTCAAAGAATTCCAGCAGGTTTGTCAGATACGACCTCCCATTACTAAATCCACGTTGACTTGTTCTAATCAGAGTCTGCTCTTCCAAGAATTTAATGATGGATTCTAGAATTTTACCAACAACCGAGGTTAGGCTAATTGGCTTATAATTTTCCATTTTTTGTCTTGATCCTTTCATGAACAAGGGGGTTACAACAGCGATCTTCCAATCATCCGGGACTTTCCATGACTCCAGTGACTCCTGAAAGATCACAACCAATGCCTTCACTATTTCCTCAGCCACCTCTCTCAGAACTCTAGGATGTATCCCATAGGAGCCAGGAGATTTATCAATTTTAAGACCTTTTAGCTTTTCTAGCACTTTCTCTTTTGTAATGCCAACCATACTCAACTCAGCCCCCTGACTCCATTTAATTGTTGGGAAATTACTCATGTGTTCCACTGTGAAGACTGACGCAAAGTACTTAATAAGTTCTCCTGCTATTTCCTCACCTCCCATCACTAGGCTTCCAGCATCAGTTTGAAGTGGCCCAATGTCTCCTTTTGCCTGTCGTTTGTTTCTTATGTATTGAAAGAAACTTTTACTATCATTTCTAATATTATTGGCTAGCCTACCTTCATAATTGATCCTCTCCTTCCTGAGTTAGTTAAAGCAGGGTCGTGCTCTGGGGAATGTGGCTGAACAAAGTGACCTACGGATGCAGGTTCATAGTTCCTTGAAAGTTTAGCTGCAGGCAGACAGGGTGGTGAATAATGCAGTTGGCATGCTTGCCTGAATCGGTCAGAACATTTAGTATAAAAGTTGGGGTGGCATGTTGCGCTTGCACAGGGACGCTTGTGAGGCCTCATTAAGAATATTGCGTTCAATGTGGTTGGCTTGCTGAAGGATTGATGTTGTTAAGCTTGAGAGGGTGCAGAAAAGGTTTATAATGTTTCTCTGGAACCTGAAGGTTTCATCGACAGGGAGAGGATGAACAGGTTGAGGCTTTTTCCTCTGGACTGTCGGGTGCTGAGCGGTAACATGAAAGTGGGTTATAAAATCATAAGAGGTATGGATAGCCTGAATGTCCAAGGTCTTTTCCCCAGGGCTGGGCAGCCCACAAGTAGAGTCATAGGTTGAAGGTGACGGGGGAAAGATTTAGAAGGGACCTTAGGGGTAACTTTTTTTTATGCAGAGGGTGGTGCATGTACGGAAATTTCTGTCAGAGAAAATGATGGAAGCGGGTACAATTATATGTTTAAATGTATCTGGACAGGTATATCAATAGGAATGGTTCAGAGCGATATGAGCTAAATGCTGGCAAGTGGGACTAGATCAGATTGTGATATCTGGTCAGCACGGCCGAGCTGGAATAAAGGATCTTTTTCCACGCTGTATGACTCTCTCATTGAATAAGAGGGATGAGGAAAAATTCTAAAAAGGGCCTTTCAAGTGAAAATTCTATTCCCCAGAAGTTTGAGGTGCCTCTCTGATTACAGGAATTCAAAGCTGAGTTACTTAAATATTTGACAGAGAAGTGAGTCACGGATAATGGGATTCAGACAGTAAAGTGAGGCTGACAACACAACCCGATCAGCCACAATCTGATGTGCCTAGTCGAAATAGCTTGAAGTACCACATGACCCACTCCTGCTCCTCAGTCCCATGTTTCTGTGTTCCATTCAGACCCTAAAACCTGCTAGACAGGAGCAGTTGGAGACCACTTGCTGCTATAAACTGGTGCCAGAAACAGAGGCTACCATTCAGTCCCTTAATGCTG
The DNA here is from genome assembly GCF_020745735.1 of Hemiscyllium ocellatum. NCBI lineage: Eukaryota > Metazoa > Chordata > Chondrichthyes > Orectolobiformes > Hemiscylliidae > Hemiscyllium > Hemiscyllium ocellatum. Next base: position 47,935,297 of record NC_083433.1, on the reverse strand, counting down.
TCACATACAGTTTGGGGTGATTGGGAAAATGTAATTGGAAATCCCATTATGGCATCTCTCCTTACAGAGCTGCCCCTCTCTGCAACTTGTGTGTCATTTGTGTGGCACAGTGGTTAGCACTGCTGCCTCACAGCACCAGAGACCCGGGTTCAGTTCCCGACTCAGGCGACTGACTGTGTGGAGTTTGCACATTCTCCCCGTGTCTGCGTGTGTTTCCTCCCACCGTCCAAAGATGTGCAGGTCAGGTGAATTGGTCATGCTAAATTGCCCGTAGTGTTGGGTAAAGGTGTAAACATGGGGGAATGGGTGGATTGCGCTTCGCCGTGTCAGTGTGGACTTGTTGGGCCGAAGGGCCTGTTTCCACACTGTAAGTCGTCTAATCTAATCTTATTGGTCATGTTGCAGACCCAGATTCGTTGTGAATACAACCCCCATACCTCACCCAGAGATGGCTCACAAAAGTCTCTGGTCTCCCAGGCCACAACATTCAAACAGAGCTTCCAAGAAAATACCACCCTGTAACTTTCCAATAACAGAATGTGAGAATATCAGAAACAAGTGCATATTGTTCAGCGCCCAAGCCTGCCTTGCCCTCCACTAAGATCGTGGCTGATCTGCTCTTAGTCTCAAATCCTCTTTAAAGTCCAAATCGTCATAACTCTCAACTCTCTGACACGTCAAAATCCATTCCAACCGCTCCAAACATATCCATTAAACACAGAACATTGAACAATACAGCACAATAGAGGCCCTCGACCCTTGATGGTGTACCACCCGTTTATCCGACTCTAAGATCAGATTCACCTTTATTCTTCCATGCACTTTCTTCCATGTGCCTATCCAAGAGTCTCCCAAGTTTCCCTCACGCAATTGACTTTACACTCACCACTCTCTGTGTGAAAAAACCTACCACTGACATCTCCTTAAACCTTCCTTTAATTACCTTAAAATTATGACCGATGGTGATAGACATTTCTGCCCTGGTGAAAAGTCTCTGGCTATTCACTCTGTCTTTGCCTCTCTTCATCTTTTACACCTCTATCAAGTCACCATTCATTCTTCTTCATGCAAATGAGAAAAGTCCTAGCTCCCTCAACCTTTCTTCTTCAGACCTTCCCTCCAGTCCAGGCAGCGTTCTGGTAAATTTACTCTGCACCCTTTCTAAAGCTTCCTCATCCTTCCAATATTGGGGTGACCAGAAGTGAACAAAATACACCAGGTGCGGGTCTAACCAGGGCTCTACAGAGCTGCAGCATAACCACACGGCTCTTAAAGTCAATCTCCCTTCTAATGAAAGCTAACACACCATTCGCCTCCTTAACAACCGGTCAATTTAGGTAGCAACGTTGAGGTATCTATGGACATGGAAGCCAAAATCCCTCTGTTTTTCCACACTGCCAGGAACCCTTCCTATAACCCTATATTCTGCAAATTTGACCTTTCAAAGGGAATTACTTCACGCTTTTCCGGCTTGAAATCCATCGGCCTCTTCTTAGCCCAACTCTGCATTACCTCAATGTCCTGTTGCAACCTACAAAAGCCCTGCAAACACCTATGTACCACTTTACAAATCTTTGTGCCATCGGCAAACCTACTAACCCACCCTTCCACTTCCTCATCCAAATCAGTTATAAAAATCACAAAGAGAAAAGTTCTCAGAACTGATCCCTGTTGGACACTGATCTCGCTTCCCTAACTCTCTGTGTAAGTGAATTCCTGACATTCACTCCCCTCTGTTTGAAGAAAACATTCTGTGCTTCTACACCATGACCTATTGATACGAACAAAAGAGGAAACACGAGGGATTAGACAGAGAGACTGGCCCTGAACCCAAGGCAGTATTAGACTGTGGCTGACAGCAAGGAGTCTGAGGAAAATCACACTTAATGAGAATTGATTACGGTCTCTATACTGTTTGGACTCATTCACGTCACAAGGGAAGATGTTTATCATCAGTGGACATCAATCATCTCAGCCGTGGGGCATCACTGCAAGAGATTCTCAGGGTAACTCCCTCAGCCCAATTTGTCATCATAAAATCCTGACAGCGTGGAAGGAGGCAATTCAGCCCATTGAGTCCAAACTGAGCAGAATTGAGGATATTCACTGACATTTACATGGTTCTCAGAACAAGGAGACTCTCCTCAGCTATTGAAGCAATCTGTGTCCATGTGCAACAAGAACTGGACACCATTCAAGATCGTACTGTTAAAGTCTGGATAACATTCATGTTACAGCACTTGCTAGACACTACATTTCCACAGTAAAAGGTGCAGCTCATTCGGCACCTCAATCTGTGTTCACAAGAATATGTAGAAGTCATTCAACCCATCAAACTATTGGACAAGATGTGTGATAGCTCATTCAGTCCCTCCTGCAAATACACAGTAAGAGAAGGAATCTGTTCATTCCCTCACTTACATGGGATCAGAAAGAGAGTGTTTTGCACCTGGAGTTACTTACTGAGGGGCAGAACGTGATAATTCAGCTTCTCAAGTCACTGACCCAGGAACAGGAAGGTGTCAGAGATACTCCAACTTCACAAACAAATGGAGCATGGACTAAACAGATAGACTGCACCACCTTGTTCCTCGTGCCTTAATTACTCATAATACATATGTGCAATTTTAACATGGTTTTCTGGCAGTAGGAATGAAGCCAATTTTTTATAGTCATTCACCAAGGTGTCTTGCATCTCCAAGATAGTAGGCCCATGGTCTCCATGGAGGTCAGAAGCTGGTGCAGAATTGTTAATTCTTTCAGATTGATGGTATTGTGACTGCTGACAGGACTGTGTCCAAAGTGACATTCAATTCAGTGTCACACAGTAACTGTGCATTAAAATGTCAGGGTTCATTCAGAGCTTGTACCTCTCTGTCAATGGACATGAGGGTTCTGCACAGGTATGTAAGCTATCGGGAGTCAATCATCCTGTTAAAAATGCGGAATTTTCACCTTATTCAGCTGTTTGGGATGTATTGAGTATTCGTCTCAAGCCATCAAGTTTCAACTTCTTATTCTCTCACAGGGCTACAGATTAAACACAGAGTTATGCCCTCTCTCCACATGGTGCCATCGTGCCAGGGTTTAGTCCGTTGAAACTCCTTTGCATTGCCTTGGTGACAAAGAGATCATTATTGATAAAGCTGACCAAATGTGTACACAATGCAATAAAATACTCTCTCAACAAAACACACCATTAGGAAAGATATACTAACTCTGGTACTTCAATCATTTTGTACAAAAAGCCACATACTATTTGCTTCCTGCCCCGTATAAATTCTGTTACTGATTTATAACCAAGGACATTCAGGTCCTTTTCAATAACAGAACTTCCCAACCTCTCACCATTTAATCAATATAAATGAGAATCATAATATTTGTTGTACCCATCTGAATAATTTTATACGAAGCGAACAGTTATTTCCCAAGCACTGATCCTTCTGATGCCCCACATGACATCCACTCACAGAAAAAAAAACACTATTCTCTTCATTTTGCCCATTATCCAATTTTGATCCATTTGGTGTATTACACCCCGACCTACCCATGCATTCTAACGTTCCCCACTCACCAGCATTCAACCATGTCAAACATTTTGTGAAAATTCAAATACTCTACGCCCATTGATTCTCAGTTGTCGATGTCACAACGGACAATCTCCACCAACTCCAGCAGGTTTATCAAAGATAATTTCCCTTTCCTGAATCGAGGCTGACTGTGCCATATCATATCATTATTCTCGAAGCGTCCAGTTGTCACGTTTCTTATAAAGTGTTAAAATGTGTTTCTCACAGCTGATGTGAAGCTATTCATATTCCTGGATGTCTTCTCCATCCTGTTTTAAATATTTAGTTAAAAATCACACAACACCAGTCCAACAGGTTTAACTGGAAGTACACTAGCTTTCAGAGTGTCGCTCCTTCATTAAGTGGTAGTGGGGGGCTCAATTCTAACACATAGGATTTTTAGCAAAAATGTACAGTATGATGTAACTGAAATGATACATTGAAGAATTGACTGTCTGTTAAGCCTTTCATCTGTTAGAATACCATGATAGTTTCACTTCTTTCATGCATAACTCACAAAACATTTTTTAAAAAAGTTGCATTCTCGGTAAGCTGTTAACTATGGTGAGAGCTAGACAATATGATGAAGGTTTTGTCCCCTGTGTTCTCTCCCCCCGTTTAGGGGATCACCATATGTTTGGGTCTCTCTGAATGGACGCAGCAGCTGATAGCACAAACCCCGAAAAAGCGTCCATAGAACCTCTCTTCACTCTGTAATGACAGGAGCAGGTCAAATCCTCACACACACGGTGCACCAATTTAGTGCTGAAAATGTTTCTCTTCTTAGCGGAAAAAGCCGTTACATCTCTCCACAGTCCCACATTCACAGTTCCTCTCTCCAGAGAAGCAGGCGACAATGTAACATTGCCTTACTCTGTATCTCAGCAACTATAATGGCAGCACTTGTATTGCAGATGGCGTAGATAACCACACTTAGAGAAGACGGGCAGAGGGAATATAACTCAGTTTAAACAGGGACACATCAAAATTAACATTTTATTCAGGAATATGTGAAAAGGGGAAATCTGAGAATAAGCTCCTATTTTATTTTCCTTCTGGTTTATCATCAGCAGTCCCTTTGTTCGCTTTTCATTTCTCTCTCTCTCTTCACCAGTTTGTCTCCTGACAGACGCTGCCAGACTTACTGAGATTCTCCAACGTTTTCAGACACTGGAGAATTTTATTTCAGATCTCCATCATTTACAGTTCCTTGGTTTATTTCACCTTTAATGGTGTAGTTTCACAGAATGTCAGCATCACTGGCAAGGGCAGCATTTGTCATCCATCACTAATTGTCACTGACTGCGAGACTATTTGTTAAGTCCGTATGGAGCTGATCTATTTTTTGTCACACGTAGTTTCTTTACCAAAGGCTATCAGTGAAATAATAAAAGAAATGCTGATTGTTTATGGTTGCCGTTTGTAAAATGAGGTTTCATTCCAATTGTTGCCATTCAAATTTAAGATCTAACATCGGCTGTTGTAGGATGTGAAACAATGCATTTAAAGTCATAACTTGTGCCTGTGAATTGCATCTGAATGACAAGGTCAGTGACATTATTACTGTGATATGAGGTCCCTACTATGACATAACTGGAGAGACAAGAAAAGTTTGTGGTCAAAATATTTGTAACTGGAAGAGTGGTCAGAAAAGAACTAGAGCAGCAAAATATGAAGCTATGAAGGAGGCAGATGATGGCTAATTCAGCAACAACACTGAGGCAGAGTTGGAGACTGGGGATATTATAAAGGTAGGTGCAGGCTGGTTTGATGACAGAGAGAATACAGTGTTATAAAACAGTTCAGAGAAAAAGGTAGAGTCATCGGTCTGAACAGTCTTGTTCCTTCTTAGATGTTGATGAGTGAGGAGCCTGATATTGATGTACATGAAGTGGAGTTTGTGACTGAAACTGAAGATAACGGTTTATGCATTTATAATACATAAATAATCGAAATAGCAATAACCTTCACCATCGTTTATAGAATGGACAGAAATTGGCTTACCAGGAACACAAATAATAGCAAGGATGGGATAATACCCAGCTTGAATAATTCTCAGTACGGCTTCTATCCGCAACTCTATCCATGCCCAATCCTGAGAAAGCCAGTAAAGACCCGCAGATAAACTCCTGTCCATTGTTGGAACATTCCAGTCTAAAACATTCAGATTATGATCTATTGTTGGAACATTCCAGTTGAATACTCTCAGATTCTGATCCATTATTGTAACATCCAAGTGTAATGTTCTCAGAGTCTGATCCATTGTTGGAACATTCCAGTCTATTGTTCTAAAATTGTCTTCCTCTGTAGCTGCTGATTCCAATATCCAGCGACACTGCCGCTGATACTCTGTGATAACAGATTGAAAAAAAACCCCTTATTAATAGAAGAGGAAAGCCTCAGGGATACAGTTCGGATCCATGAAGACTGACATTAATCACAGTCAACGAACAAACAGCTCAATTTAACTCCTTTCACAACAACCATGACAAATGGCAATAATACCTGGTCTTCCTGAGATGTTGACATCGCTGACTGTCGGTCTAATGGCACGTCACAAATTGTAAAGTTAGACGTGAGGCAGAGAGATGATGCTTTCTCTTCACGAGCTCAGTGATTCTCCTCTCTTTTGGCAGGGTCTGAATTGCTGGGCTCCTGAGGCTGTGTCTGATTACCAGGCCTGCTGCATCCTTTGGCTTTATTTATTTCTATTTAACTTTGACATTTATCTTACTAACATTGCATGGCTTAGGTGGAGTTAGGCATTTTTGTGCAATCTACTACAGTCGTATAGACGGTGGAGATACAGTCCATTCCTTTTCGTCCTTGCAGCCGGGGCCTGGTCCTGAGTTATTGCTGGGGTCTCAGCAGGGGTGGAAGGCAGAAAATCTCTCCTGGCTGCTTCACATTCTGAGATTTCTCTCACACGTATCTTTTGATGTTCATTCCTCCTGGATTGGAGAACTGCAGGTCAGACAATGTGCTTCCTCAATTGGTTTTTGGACAAGTTTTTGAAACACTGCACCTCACAATAACTTTTAAAATAAGAAAACGTTCGGGTCGAGACGACCTTCTTCATATATTATGAGAGGGTTCTGTTCGGCTCCATAATAAGAAGGACAGATATTCATGTTTTAATTGGATAATTATTTAATGACAATCAGTATCAGGAACACGGGGTTTGACAGCGGAATGCACAGAGCTGGATGAGTGATAACTCTATCAGGAATTATATCAGACACACAATCCACATCACAGTTCCAGCCCAGATATAAGACCAGATGAGATATCTTCTCAGCACTGTGTACTGTGCAGACCAGGCTCAGTACAACTCAGCAATCTGTCCAGGACGGAATACTGTGCAGCTCTCAATAATCCACTCGCTATCTGCTCAACATGGGAGCAGTACAGACCACACTGGTGCATTGATTAAGAAGCCTGGACAAAACGGTCTGTTCAGCATGGGTGATATGTAGCCCACACCAGAGTCTTCTTCTATAAAAGCGGACAGGTTACATGATCAGTGTGGGGAGCTGCATTGTGAATAGCAGTGAATGCATTCGTTACCCTCCCACCATGCAGAGCTGTGTGCACCACCCCAGTGTATTGTTCAGTAACACTGTGTTGGATCCCTGCCCAGTGTGGAGAAACTAGCAACCCATGCTGGAAGTGACAGGATATGCAGCTCCCGTCCATTTACAGCTCCATACCTCCGTTGTGCAATGACAAGGGGTGTTGTGGGTGTGTAAATCACTGGCAGAGAGTGATGACGGGGGAATCAGTTAACGTACCTACAAACAAAAGCATTTTGTGAAAGAGAGATTGAGAGTCGACTTCATGGAAGATCACAGGTTTCAGAATTCTGAAATGAAGATATTTCGAGAGCATCGTACAACATGAGCCAGTAATCTCAGGAATGATGGGTGAATGGGACATTGGTGTCAGTTTAGATGATGGAGAATTTTGGATAAGCATTTGTTCTGCAGCTTTGTAACTGGGAGTGAGGTCAGCAGAGTGTATGACTCATTGGGCTGAATCAAATAATAGTTTGTCTCAGTGCCATTTTCATTGAGTCTGACAGAGGGATTGTCTGTACGAGGCTGAGCTAGTTTCCTGGTGCTATCTTATGGAACTCACCTCATTAACTATCCGCCCCACCCCATGGTGTCCCTGCCATTCAATGGTGCTCCCTGTACTGCATGCAGCTCTCTCTCTCTCTCTCTCTCTCTCTCTCTCTCTCTCTCTCTCCCCCCCCCCCCCCCACCCCCCAACCTTTACAATACCCCTACACGGCGATAGAATGTTCTGGACAATGCCAATTATGGAATGTTACAGGCAACGTTCCAAGTAATTCCAATTGGCAGAAAAATGTCAGTGCCCCAGCATGTAATACGCAAGGGGAAGGAGTAGAGATGTATGTTTTTAAAATCACATACTATTTAAAACCATCATGAGACCATTCAACCATTTAAACGTGCTGTAGTATTAATACGATCGGGGGTGATCTGATTGTGCCCTGAGCTCCATGTTAGAGGAGCTTCAGACACTCAACCCCTAGGGTTTATGTCACTGACCAGACACTCAAGAACTTTTACCCCGGTTTTCTTCAAGCACCTGTTCGAGGCCATTTCCCATGGGGGACGGACTCTCCTAACAATATATTCCACCAGCTTTATATGTCTATGTAATGGTAAGCACATTTTACACAGACCAATCAAAAATTTAGTCTTATTTTATCGTTATCAATACCAAATTACAATTAATAATTCTGGTTATTTCACTTGTCTTACCTTATTGTATTCAGCTAAAGACAGCTTCTAAACACTTTTCTCATTATAACATACAAATCATAGCAAAGAACATTTTTATCCTCAGCCATTATCTTGACCGTTCTCTGAATTGTACCGTTTTCCTTGTTATGAAAATTTCTATTGCCCTTTGTGACTTTTTCTGTACGTAGCAGTTACACAGTTTCCCACGCAGGTGGCTGGATGGCTGGTTTGCGATGCACAGGGAAACCAACTGCCCAGGTTCAATTCCGCCACAATGACAGAGGTTTCCATGAAGGGGATGCTCTCTCAACCTTACCGCATCACCCGAGGTGTGGTAACCCTCAGCGTAAACCACCACGAGTGGTATCTCTCTCTCTATTGACAGAGCAGCCCATGGTCCTTTGTAACTGTATTCTATCACTGTTAACATTTTAAAATGTTATCCATGTCATCATTTCATTTGCCTTATATTCCTGGATGTTGTGGAGCAGTGTTATTTTGTACCACTGTCAGCATGACCCCCACATTGCACATTCCTGCCCATTCCCCAAAAGTCCGTCATTATTTATGAAACTTGCTGTCTGTGTCTCAAAAAACTTCAATATCACCGCCTCCAATTAGCTGCAAAAAACTTAATAAATAATCAAAAATAAAATTAACGTCATATCTGTGTGCCAGATTTTTTTTTGTGTCCTTACCTTAGAAAGGATATAATTACATTGGAAGAAGTTCAGAGGTGTTTCACTTCACTGCGATGAAGAGCTTATATTATGGAGGCTTTAACAGGTTACTCTTGGAATGAGACATGATTTGATTTAAACACACAAAACTTGTGGGCAGTGGATCAGGTAAATACACACTGGGAGTTTTCATAGTCCAAAGTTACGTCATTTTTGTAGGACTTCGACAATGTTGAAGCATGACCTTCTGTCCATCGAGTCACATGATCCACTGAAAAGCATCAAAGATAGCCCTGCCCCCTCCACGTAACCCTATTTTTCCCATGACTAACCCACCTAACCTACACATCCCTGGGCACAATGGGCAATCTGGCATGGCCAATCCACTCTAGGTTGTGGGGGGAAACGGGAGCACTGGGACGAAACCCACACAGATAGGGGGTGAATGATTAAATTCCACATAGAGGGTCGCCCAATGTTGGAATTAAGGTCAGCTGGTTGATGATGTGAAGCATCAGTGCTGAACACAGATCCACCATGCCCCACCCAGGGTTAACTCAAACAAATCCTCGACTCTCCCTGAATGCAACATTGTACAACACGAATTCCAGGAAAATAGCCAGTTATTTTCCAAAAGCATAACATAGGAACGAAAGAAATGGGAACAGGAGGGGTCTATTCGGCCCCTCATGCCTGCACTGTCATTCAATAAGAAGATGGCTGATCTATCCAGGGCTCAACTCCACTTTCCTGCTAACCCCTTGTATTCTTCAACTCGCTGATATTTCAAAAACCATTCCACTCCGTCTGTAAATACATTCAGTGTCCCAGCCCACCACGACTCTCTGCGTTAGGGTATTCCAGATATTCATTTCCTTCAGAAAGAAGGCATTTTTTGAATTTCAGTTTGAATTCAGTATCCCTTATTCTGTACCTATAATTCCCGAATTCAAGACTCTGGCCAAGAGTGGACCCATATTCTCTACATTTACCTTTCAGCCTTTTCTGCATTTTGTAAGTCACAATGAATAATCGCTTCACCAATTTAGATGTACTCAATAATTCAACCTTTTCATCCCAGGAACCCGCCTAATTAATCAACTTAGTTACTTGCTTCATCAGCATGCTAACTTTATGTTTCATGCACAGAAACACTACGATCCCTTTGAACTGGTCCTTTTTTGGGAGTCATTTCCATTAAATAACAACCTGACTTTTGTTTCTCAGTGTCATCCACAAACTCGGATGTATACTGCACTCAGCTTCCACCGTCAGGCTATCAGTATAGATGGTCAATAACTGATGCCATCGGACTGATACTTGTGACACTCCACTTGATACATTTTATCATAAAGATGTATTGATCGTTACTCTCCAACTTCTATGTGTTAACCAATCGTCATTCCATCAAATAAATTATCCGTCATATTATGAGCTCCTGTATTGTGTAAAAACCTTATTTTGTGATACCTTATGGAAAATCTCTGGAATGCCTCAAGTCCACCAGTTCCCTTTCATCAAGTTCGCTTGTTACATTGTCAGGGGTATCCAGATAAACTTTGCATGATTCTTTTACCGATCCCCTTTCATAAAACCATACTGACTCTGCGTGAAGGATTTCTAAATGTCCTGCAATTCCCTCCTTAATAACAAACTCTCGCAGATTCCCAACAATAATGGTGAAGCTAAATGGTTCCTGCTTTCAGTCTCGCTCCTTTCTTGAGGACAGGCGCCACATTGGAGGTACTCCAGATTCACAGGACAACTCCTGTAATCCAGAGAGTTATGGGATATTTTACACAGTGCCACCAGTCACTTTGTAAACACTTCCTTTAAAACCAGCTATGAATTTCTGCTGACCTGTGTCCCCTCACAATTCTCTATTTGTTTAAGTAAAACCTTGTTCCTTTTGTTGGAACTTCTCTACTAATACCATTTTGTTTATAGCATTGAAATATTTACAGTGCCTCACCTTGTGAGGACCAATGTAAAATATTGGTGTAAATTACTTGCAAATTCCCTCTGGGCAATTCCCCCGTCATACCCTCTAAATATCCTCAATATACTTTCCTGACTTCATTTCCACAAAAATTCACACACTCATCCTGATTTTTTTTTGTTATCAACACAGACTGTGTTGTTATCAACACAGCATGTTATCATGCTACTTGTTTTTATATTTCTTGCCAATTTACTTACACCGTATCTCTTATTTCTTTTCCCTCACTTTCTAGATTCATACAGCCAGATCACCCACACACAGACCCTTTGATCCAACTTGTCCATTCTGACCAGGTTTTCCAAACTAAACTAGTTCCACCTGCTTGCACTTGGCCCAAATGCCTCTGTAAGTTTCCCATTAATATGTTGGTCCAACTGTCTTTTCAATATTGTAGCTGTATCTACCACTTTTCCTCTGGCAGCTCATTCCATGCACACGTCACCCTCTGCATGAAAAAGTTGTTTCTTCGTCCCTTTTAAATCTTCCCCTTTCACCATAAAGCTATGTCTTCCATGTTTGAAATTCACTATCCTGTCGAAAAGACGATGGCTATGCAACCTATCCATGTCTCTCATGATTTTATGCAATTCAATAATTTCACCCCTCAAACTCCTACACTCCATCTGATATTAACTTCAAGACCAAACATTTAAAAATAGTCACTGCAAATTTGAAACAATATTAAAAGCGAATGGTTAACAACACTCAGCCCCAACCTTCATACTGTGATTTGTTTTCTTCATATTACATTACTAAGGCAGCATGAAACTCTTACGAGCACCAATAAGAAGTCAAACACCTGAATTTCTTTGTTTGAAGGGGGCGAAGGTCTCTACAGTGAAAACGTATCTCTGCCCAAATCTATGTAAAGCCACATAGTCAACATTCTTCCTCCTGGTCTCCCTATTTGGTTGTGCCTTCTATAGCTTGCACTCAGTACAGAGAACCCTTTTCCCCAGCTCACATCTTAATTTAAACCCATTTTACATCATCTTCTCCTTCACTACTGATAAAAGCCCGATTTATCTTTTGCCACCCCCTCTTTACACTGTCATCCATTCCCCACCTCTGAAAAGGGAACAAAAAGTCCATTTTCCAATCATTTGCAATTCTGAACAAGTGTCCCACTGGACTTGAAACGCTAACTCTGTTTCTATGTCTCTCCAAATGGTGCCAGATCTGCTGAGTTTCTCCAGAATAGGCACAGCACAATTAAACCAACAACTATGGATACTGGAAATAAAAATACGAAAAATGCTGTAGGATCTGGGAGCTTTGTAGAATGTACACTGAGCCGAAAGATTAACTCTGCATTCACTCCAGAATGTGCTGCCAGACCTGCATAGTTTGTTCAGCAATTTCTGTTTTTAAATAAGTTCCAAAATTGTGTGTCAAAGCTGCTCATACGCCCTGTTCAGCATGGACTTCCATACACCAGCAAGTGAACGATAACACAAGGTGCACAAATTGCTTGGTTCCATATGTTTGGCATCACTGATTCTATAGAGCTCGTAATCATGGTCAGGGAGAGAAACAGAGGGAAACACATTCACTTCAAACACAGAAGATGGCATTGCGGGAAAGGAAAAGATTCAGATGAATATGTTAAAGTGTTTGAGTAATGTAACGAATTGGAGGCGTGACATCCAGGAGAAACCCTCAGCAGAATGAGGATATGAAAATGGAAGTGTTACCACATCAGAAACCAGGTTAGGTCACTGTGTGCAGGGCTGATGGGTGAATGAGTCTCGATGTGAACTGCAGGATGATCAGGAGAATGGAATCGCAGATATTGCATTTCGAATTAGTCCTAACATGTGATGTTGTGGACAACAGCAGCAGCAGAAGCAGCATTGTAATCAATTAAAATCTGTAACTGTTTACCCAGGATAATCCACCAGTCTACCATGAGCATCAAGCTGATCTATGGTTCAGTGACAAATGTGGGGTGAACGTGCCAGAGTCAGAATCATGTGTATCTAAAAGTAATGCTAACCCATTAAAGCTGCCGCACATGACTGGTTGGATTCCAGACATCAGGGCTAACATCTGGGAGAGAGGGAGATATTAGTCCAAGACTAACAGATCAGATCTAAGATTTGCAGTCCTGCCACATCCAGTCATAAATGTCAACTGACCATTAAAACAACTTACTGGAGGAGAGGACTCCAGATATACCACAATCCTAAATAATGGAACAACCCTGCACATCAGTGTAAAAAAACAAAAATACAATGTATGCACCATCCTCAGCCAGAAGTGTTGCTTGGATGATGCAGATCCCCCTCGTCATGATGCCCATAGAATCACAGATGCCAGTCTTCAATCAATTCGATTTGCTGCACGTGAGATGAAGAAACAAATGTAGATACGACAAAGGAAATGGACCCTGACTTCATTCCTGCAATAGGACTGAAGACTTGTGCTGCACAACAAGCCCTGCCCCTGGGGAAGCTGCTTCATTCCAGCTCCAACTCTGATATCTCCCTGGCAATGCGGAAAATTACTCAAGTATGTCCAGTCTGCTAAGAGGAGAATAATTACAATATGACAAATTACCATGCCCTCAGTCCCATCTGGATAGTCAAATTGGTGGGAGTTCTTTTTGACAGAGTTGTCAAGCAGCACAGAAATAACCTGCTCAGTGTGGTTTCTGATAGGTCCCCATATGGAGATTTTGCTGCTGTGGAAATGTCACAGGATTACTAATCCAGACCAGGCTAATGCTCTGGCAGCTAGTGGAAGTTAAAAACAATTAATAACATATAAATATCTAAAATCTGGTATCCGTAATGGTGACTCTAAAGCCATTGTGATTCTAAACAATTATTTCCTTCCCCAATGTACTTTCAGGAAGCGAATCTCCCGTGCTTTCCTGGTCTGGCCTAAAAGTGACTGCAGGCACACAGACATGTGATAAACTCTTCAATGGTCTCTGAATCGGCCAAGCAAGACACTTAATTGTATCAAACTGCTTCGAATGCTTCAAGGGTTAAACCGGTCTAAATACCCAGCACTAGACTCGGTATTGGAAAAGGGAATGGGAGACACAGTACAGTCGACCCTGAAGAGATTTCCTTCCGAACATGTAAGAGCTGTTGTCAACTTTTGCAGAGCTTTCCCACAGACTGCACAGAAACATCAGGAAAGGAGTAGGGAATGGGCCTTCCCCATTCTCGATAATGGAAAAAAAATTCTCAGTGCAGTTTTCCTCACACAGTGCTCGTATCCCTTAATATGCTTAAATCTGATCAAACATGTAATAAGAATTGCTGTCGTCACTGATGTCCATCAATTTTGCTCCTCCAAACAATATACAGGCCGTTCTGTGATGACACATGCCTATGAATCATGATTTGGCTGCCATGCCGTTCATGAATTGTGGGCTTTTCTTAAAAAAAAAAGCAAGTTCCTGTTCACTGTTATGCGATTCCATCTCCAACATTGACTAAAAAGCAAAACCCAAGATCGTGATCCTCTACCTGCAAATGCATACTCAGTGTGTTCAGCTAAAACAGGAATGCAATCCAGCTGCAAGCCTTGAAACTGAGCCTCACACTGGGAATTGTAGTCTGTATTTCGAAGAAACATCATTTCAAACTGGGGGAGAATTTTGGGGAGAACTGGAATTCCCCGGCATCATCACGTGGTCAGTCAGCCCTGAAATCATCTGGTGAAGAGCATTGTTAAAGGTACAACGCTGTAGTCAGTGGCCGGAGTGTTGAGGTGTTACATGTAAAGCACTATTTCATTGCAATATATGTTTTAAAGATTAATTTAGACTGTGCTAGTGTGTGTTTGGCCAACTTTCATTTTTGGTTTTTACTGATATTTCAGGGTCCGCCCCTTAACCTCTTCTTTCCCATAGCCCCCGTTATTTATATTGCACCATTATCAAACTGCTCCGAGGTTTGGAACGATAAAACCGACAGGAAATTCGTTACCGGAAAAGGGAATGGGAAACACAATCCTGTTGACACTGCAGAGATCTCCTTCTAAACATCTGAGAGCCTATGACAGCTGTACTCCAGCTGTTTGCTGACCCCTTTTGTGTCCAGAAATCCTTTTGTATATTTAATGTCCTGGATTCCACAGCCTTACGTGGGAGAGAACTCCCCAGGTTCGCCAATCTCTGAGTATAGACATTTATTCTCATCTCAATGCAGAGTGACCTGCCTGTATCTAATATTGTGGTCCCTTGTTTTAGACATCCCAGTCAGGGGAATTACTATCCCTGCTTCCAATCTGTCTCGCCCTGTCAGAGTTTTATATACTTCTCTGAGACCTCCACCCATTTTCCTAACGCGCATGGAATACTGGCCTAGTCGCCCCACACTCTGCTCCCACAACAAGCCTGTCATCGCAGAAATGAATCAGGGCATCCTTTGCTGCTCTTCTTCAATGTCAGGTTTGTCTTTTATTAAGTAAGTAGACGAAAACTACACACAATACTGCACAATGTTCAAGATGGGGTCTCACCAAGGCCCTGTACAGCTGCAGTAATTCACCCTTACTTCTGGACACAAACCCCTTAGGAATGAATGTCAACTCACCATTTATCTTCCTGAGTGCTTTCTGTTCTGCATTAGTGCTTTCAGTTAATGGTGTGGAGGGATATCCAAACCCTTTTCAATGTTACAGCTCCCCACTTGGTGGCTCTATAAGATTCTCCATAATCTTACCCTGCCAGCAAGTTTCCATGCCCCTGTGTTAGTCAGTCCCCTTTAAGAGATGGATTTGCTTCTTCTTTTTATTTTAAATGGCCTGTTCCTTATCCTGCCATTATTTGCCTTAAACGTAGATTAGACAGCCAGAGAAACATTCTGTTTATTTTCAACTTGTCATATGTTCAGTGAATTTTCTAAATTTTACTGTGGTCACCTCTCAATCTCGCCATCTCTCAGATTAATCTGGAGAATGTCCATTGCACTTACTCTGCTGTCAGTATATTCTTTCTCAGATTGAGTCACCAAAACTGTACACAATACTCCAAATACAGTCTCACCAACACACTGTGAATCTGCTTCAACATGTCCTTCCATTTATATTCTGATTCTCTTAAATGAAGGCGAACATAACTTGAACTTTCCACTTACCTATATTCCTCCAAATGCATTTCACATTAATGTACTTTAGATCTCACTGTGTGAGTTCTTATAGAAAGTCTTTTGAAAATCCAAATATGCCAATTATACTGGTTCCCCATTATCTATGCTCTAAGAAACAATTTCAAATAAATCAGAAGTTTGTCAAGTATGATTTCTCTGCCAGAAACACATGCTGATTCTCTCCAATGCTGTTGTTAATTTCGAAATATCTAACATCACGTGGTATGTTATAGATTCCAACAGTTTTCCTACAGATGTCAAGTCTGCAGTTCTCCACACTGTCTCTTCTTCCGTTGCAGATGCTCGGATCAATTCCATTTACCTACAAGTCTTGGAACACGTTTATTTCCTTTCATTTATCAACAATGGTTTTCGTCCTCTGCACAAAGTGCAGGAAAATAAAACACAGTCATCGACAGCACAGTTAATAATTCCCTTGCTGATTTATTGCTAATATTTTGATTTGATGTATATCTGGTTTGTCAGACTTAGAAGTGCACAATGCAGTTAATGTTCACGTACTACCTTGTTACTGACATAACTTGACTTTATGTCTTTAGTGTCACAAGTTCCATATGATCACTTGGTACTTCTGGTTGATTTTCTGGCTCTTCCTCCACGAAGACAGATGCAAAGTAACTGGTTGACATCCCTGCCATTTCCCTGTTCCCAACAATAAATACTCCTCTCCTGATTACACAATTTCATATTTGACCTTGCTTCATTTTGTTTTCTTTGAAATACAGATTGTAGGTTTATGCAGATTTTGTGCTCTTAGCATGCTAACAATGTGAAAAAGGCCTTTTGGCCCAACAGTTCCACACTGCCCCTTTGAAGACTAACCCACGCAGACCCATTTCCATACGATTCTAGATTTACACCAGATTAATTCACCTCATGTTACCATCCCTGAACACTGTGGGGCAATTTAGCATGGCCAATTCACCTAACCAACAGGGGGAGACAGAGGGAGCATGTGGTAACTCCACACAGACAAATTTCTGAGTATTCTCACGTTTTCACGATGTCTGAAGTTCTTCTGAAGTGAATTCATATGTTTAATATATTTTTAAATTTGTTATGTTAACCATCACTAAGTCACTTCCTCTATCTTTGGTAATTGTACCTTAGAAAAGACGTATTTTTCAGACTATGCAACATTTCTATAGATCTCCTGGTCCTGACCAGATATATCCAAGAACACAGCAACTGGGGAGAGAAGAAATTGCGGGAGCCTTGCCTGTTAATTTTGCATCATCATTAGCCATAGGTGAAGTCAGCAAAGACTGGTGGGGAGCGTATGTTGTGCCCTTATTCAAGAAGAGCTGCAACGAAGAACATGGGAACTATAAACCGGTTAGTTTCACAACTGTGAAAGGTATGTTACTTGAGAAGACTCTGGGATAAGGTATACATGCATTTGGAAAGACACAGAGCAGTCAGTACGGCTTTGTGCATGGGAGATCACAACTTGCTAACTTTTAGAGTTTTTTTGATGAACTGACCAGGAATGTTGGTGAGGGTTGGGTGACAAACATATTCTACACAGATTTGAGCAAAGCCTTTAGATTAGACTAAATTCCCTACAGTGTGGGAACAGGCCATCCGTCCAAACCATTCCACACCGCCCCTCCGAAGAGTAACCCACCCTGACTAATGCACCTATCACGACGGGCAATTTAGCATAACCAATTCACCTAACCTGCACCTCTTTGGACTGTGGGTGGAAACCGGCACACCCGGAGGGTACCCACGCAGCCACAGGAGAATGTGCAAACTCCAAACTGTCAGCTGCCTGAGGTGAAAATTGAACCCAGGTCCCTGGCGCTGTGAGGCAGCCGTGCTAGCCACTCAGTCACCGTGCTGCCCCAAGGTTCCACGTGATAGGCTGCTCTGAAATGTTCGATCACATGGAATTCAGAGGGAGCTGGAAAATTGAACACACAATTGGCTTGAGGGTAGGAAGCAGAGGATAACAGTGAAAGGATGCTTGTCGGACTGGAGGCCTGTGACAAGTGAAGTGCCTCAGGGGGTCGGTGCTGGGACCATCGCTGTTATCTCTATCAATGATTTTGTTGAGAATGTACGAGGCAGGATTAGTAATTTTTTCTGATGACACTAAAATGGGCGGTATCGTGGAAAGTGAGGAAAGTTATCAGAAATTGCAGCAGGACCATGATCAGCTGGGGTAGTGGGTCGAGAAACGGTAAAATGGAGATAATGTAGATAAATGTGAAGTCTTGCATTTTAGAAAATTAAATTAAGGTAGGAGTTTCATGGTGAATGCTTGAGTCTTAAGGAGTGCAGTGCAACAGAGGATCCTTGGAATTCAGGTGCACGGTTCTCTCAAAGTAGAGTCACAGGTATTCGACAGTGAAGAAGGTTTTTGGCACACTGGCCTTCAATAGTCAGGGAATTGAACATCAAATTTGGGGAGTTACGTTGCAGTTATATAGGATGTTGGTGAGGCAGTGCTTGGAGTACTGTTTACCGTTTTGTTAAATTTGCTCCAGGAAGGATGTGATTAAATTGGAAATAGTGCAGAAGAAATTCACAGGGATGTCGCCATTGCTCAATAGTTGATTTATAGGGAGAGTTTGGACAAGCTAAATCATTTTTTCTTTAGAGTGTACAAGGGTGAGATGATATCTTACAGAAGTATGTACGATCATGTGAGACATGGATAGGGCGAACGCACTCAATCATTTTCCCAGTTCTGTGAATCATGGACTAAAGGGCATCAGTTTAAGGTCAGAGGGGAAAGAATTAAAGGGAAACTGATGGGCGACATTTTTTTCACACAGCGGCTGGTACACATATGGAATGGGCAGCCAGTGGTTGAGGCGGGTATATTAACAACATTTAAAAGTAATTTGGACAAATACATGGATTGGAAAGGATTAGGAGGATACGGGGCAATGGCAGGGAGACGGGGTTAGTGTGAATGCACATTTTGGTCAGAATGGACCAGTTTGGTCTGCCTCTGTGCTTTAGGACTCTATGACTCTAACAACCATTGCTTGTATCCCACTGAATGTCGTATTGTACTTTCCCAATTCACTGGAGCGAACTTGACCCTCTAGCCTCCAGGCTTCCGTGATGTTTGACCATCATGTTCAACATTCGATATTATATGCAGATGCCGTGTAAAATGTAACATATTAATGTCACTTTTCCTCAGAACAAGGTTATTAATTAATCCTTGTAAGCGCACATCACCAAATCCAAACTAACCTTGTCTCTAGTGTGTATCACAACATACTCTTCAAGCAACCTGATACACACCTCTGGAATTTATTTTTCACAGCATTAGCAGTCACTTAGTTTATGCAGTTTAGATGTAACTTGAGATAATTCAGTATTACTGCAGCACCAACAATACCAATTTTCCACAGAATAAGATATACAAAATTTGCACGACAGTTGTGCACGGCAGAATACACCAATGCTTGTTTCTCATTGCTAAGATCCTCCCAAACCGATTCTGTGCGATCTGAAGGACAGGGTCGGTGGCAGTATTAGTGACAGACTTAGAGAAGACGTTCATTGAGGCTCACCTTGACGCTAAGATGATCTGAAGAAATGTCCACGACATTCTGTATCCCCGTTCTACCAGGATAAGTGTCACTGTATTCTCTCTGCTCCCTCACACTCACTGTATATCTGTTATAGTACCTACCCCCGAACAAGGCTTACGCTCTATCTCCAAATAAAGTTCATGTACTACCACTCTCACTGTTGAATTCAGCACCTTCCTTCCATCATTTTGTCTGTCGCTTGTGCAATACCCTCACACCAATAACACCTTATGGATTCTGCACTGTGGACTGACTCCCTCCAGACACCTCACCATTCAACAACCCTCCCCCAACCACCACCTACAACAGTAGGAACAGCTCATTCCCCGCTTCCATTTCTCCCATTCCAGGATAAACAGCTTGGAACAAGACAGAAAGGGCCAAACCGGGTAGTGGAGTGTTCGATATCCATTCCCTTTCCCCCCTCACCACGCCATGTGAGGATGACCCTGGCACGAGCTGGAGATGTCCGAGTGAATCGTAGGGAGATTCTGTAATATCCACGTCCTACCAACTGAGTAAGAAATAATGTTTTGTGGAGGGCAATTCTCACTTTAACTGCTCTGTCTTTTTCTGCTACTTCGTTCCCTCCCAAAACAACAAATATATCATTGCAGAAAGATGCAGACACAGAAATACTTAGAGACATATGTAAACACCCAAATATACTAACACTCACAGCACATGCACTGAGATGGACCCGCACACATGTAGAGGCATGCGGAGACATACACAGTCGCACACAGACTTAAACCGATAAAACACAGAGGCTAATACACAGAAGAACAAATGCATACACACGAATACACAGACACACAAACACATGAACAAACACACACGCACGCATGCAGATACACAGAAACGCAGACACCTGTGTCTATAAGCCAGAGATAGATAGGTTTTTGATGAATAAGGGTACAAGGGTTACAGAGAGAAGTCACTAGAATGATGTTGTGAAAACGCTAAGCTATTATTAAATGGTATTCAGAATTGATGGGTCGAATCGTCGAATTCTGATTTTTTTATGCTCGTGTGGCATTTTGTTATCTGATATTCTGATAACACCAAACGTAGAGATGAACATCACTCTTGTGAAGAATTTCAAAGAGATAGAATACACCTAAAGCGAGGAATGGTCACCTACCTGAATGGAAATGAGCTGTCGGAATATGGTAAACAGGCAGAGGAAGGAGCTATCTTTCCTTTGTTCTTCTCTCACGGGATGTGTGTAGCCCTGGTCAGGCCGGCATGTTATCCTGATCTAAAACTGAGTGGCTGGTTCAGCTGTTCTACAGGACAATAAAGAATAACCTACATTGCTGTGGGTTTGCAGTCACACAGAGACCTGACCAGGCAAGGATGACCCATTGCCATCTCTAAAGGACATGAAGCAAGCAGATGGGCTTTTTTCTCACAAATGATAATGGTTTCATTTTAATTATATCAATTTCCTTCATGAGATATCAATGGATTATTATTCGAGGGCAATCGGTTAAGAGTCAGTGACTTGAGCACTATACATTGCCTTACATCTGACAGATTCTGTGCAGAGAACAAGTCAAACATCTCAAGTGCAATTATTTTGTAATGGACCCGTGGTTTGAGGAGACTTGAAGAAACAGCTGTATCGAATTTAACAAAAGCGCAAACGATGGCTCATTCAGGAATTGCACTGAGGCTGAGGAGGAGACTGGAATATCATAATAGTGGTATTGAACGGGATTGGTGGGTGGGCTGGATATGGAAATGTAAACTTGTGCAGGACAGAAAGGATTATGGAGTTTGAGAACAGTTTGGTTCCTTCTCGCATTTCAGTGAGTAATTTGTAAATAGCAATTGGCTTTATATATTTTATAAGGAAAGGAGTTTTTGATTGGAACCGAAGACATTGATTTCCATTTTCTAAAATTTGCATATCATGAGCAAAAATTCAGTTCAACCCAAGTTAACAGTCAAAGCGACTGTCTTACTAGAAACACCAACCATCGCGAGGATGGGACAGTAACCACCCAGAATAATCAAAAGGATATTCTAGATCCGCCATGCTAATGATATCCAAGGCTGAGAAATAAGATAAAGACCCAAGGATAAACTCCTGTCCATTGCTTGAACATTCAAGTCTAATGTTCTCAGATTCTGATCCATTGTTGAAACGTTCGAGTCTAATGTTCTCAGATTCTGATCTCTCCTCCTCTTCACACTGGAACTCCTGATCCCTGTTAGTGCTGTCGGTAATGCTCCCTCTCACACTATGGGATAATACATTGACAGAGCCCATTTTTCGTTTAACAATGGAAACCCTCCACTGGGATAATTAGAATCCACAGAGATTGACAATAATCAGTCAGTGAACAAATATCTCCAGTTAACCCCTTTCAATTCAATATTAATTTTATTAAGATTCAAAATAACGTTTTAAATTTACACATTCAGCATGAGATATGTGGAAGTGACTGAGGGAAGGAATGTTGGGGATGGCAAATTGTTTGTGTGTAATCATTCAATCTGCCTTGGGAATGGGGTATACTGACAGAGGATTATTAGAACATAAACCAATTTCTCCATTTATAAATGGAAACGTACAGCCTAAAATTATTGATCAGTGATTATATTGACGAATGACCTTTTATAGTTAATAATCTGATGGGAAAATGTGCTTAAGACAACTTGGATTATCACAGGCAAACTGCATGGATATGTTAACAGAGAATTGTACGTGACAAATATAATTCAGATTGTTATTCGAGAATGAGAAGAGGCAAATGATGGTCATGCTGTTGATGATATTGATGTCAATGAACTATGGTGAAGTATCATTTATTGGAAGTCAATTTCTGTGTGGTTATGACATTGGGGAGGAGACAGAAATCAGAGAGAATTTGAAAAATGGCTGCTGAGACTGGAGGGAGAGAAAATGATATTGCCAGTTATCAGTATTGGAATGTGCCTCTTTATAAAACATAAGGTTGATTCAGGACGCATCTCTAGTGAGGGATGAGGACAGCCAACATTAACAAGACCAAAAAACGTGGGAGCAGAAATTTGGCCTTTCAGCCCATTGAGTCTGCTCTGCCATTTGATCATGGCTGCTAAGCTTCTCAACATCACTCTTCCGCTTTCTCCCCATAATCCTTGATCCCCTTAACAATCAAGAATCTATTGATCTCAGTCTTAAATATACTTAATGACCTGGTCTCTACAGCTTCTGTGGGCGTGAATTCCATAGATCACCGACTCTCTGGCTGAAGAAGTTTCTCCTTATGTCTGTTCTAAAAGGTCTTCCCTTTATGCTAGGCCCTCGAGTCCTAGTCTCTTCTATCGATAGAAACATCTTTCCAACATCCTCTCTGTCCACGTCATTCAATATTTTGTAAGTTTCAATTAGACCCCCCAGATCATTTTAAACTCCATCAAATATTGACCCAGAGTACTCAAATGTTCCACATATGTTAAGCTTTTCATTCCTGGACCATTCCTATGAATCTTCTCTGAACATCCGCCAGTTCCAGTGCATCCGTCCTGAGATACAGGGCCCAAAACTGTGCAGAATACTCCAAATGTAGTCTGATCAGAGCCTTGCACAGACTCTGAAGTAGACCACTGTTTTATAGTCAATCCCATTTGAAATGAATAGCATCATTGTATTTGCCTTCCTACTACTGACAACCTGCGAGTCTACCTTGAGAGACTCCTAGACTAGAACTTCCAAGTCTCTTTGCACTTCAGATTTCTGATTTTACTTCTAATGTTGAAAATAGTCCATGCCTCTTGTCTTTCAGGTAAAGATTACGACCACACGCATTCACACACTTTACTCTATTGATCAGTTCTTTACTCAATCTCCCAAACTTCCCACATCCTTCTGCAGGCAAAGGTGAGGACTGCAGATGCTAGAGATCACAATCGAAAAGTATGCTGCTAGAAAGGTACAGCCGGTCTGGCAACATCCGAGGAGCAGGAGCTGCGACATTTCAGGCATATGCTCTTCGTCAGGATTGTTGAGGGCGGAAGGGGGCTGAAAAATAAATAGGAGATGGTCAGGCTCGGGTGCTGGTAGAATGGAAGGCGATAGTTAGACGAAGGTGGGTTGTGATCGTGAAGGTCAGGGAAAATGGAAAGATCGGCCAGTTCAAAGGGGCAGTGCGAAGTTGGAGTGTTAGATCCGAGATGAGGTGGGGGAAGGTGAGTTGAGGAAACTGGTGAAATTGACATTGATGCCATGTGATTGTACGGTACCAAGGTGGAGTTCCTCCAGATGTTGGGTGACTTGAGTTTGGCAGTGGAGCAGCCCAGGTCTGGCATGTCCTTGGCGGATTGGGAGGGAGAGTTGAAATGTTCGGCCATAAGGTGTTGGGGTCAGTGTGAGTGTGTGTGTGTGTGTGTGTGTGTGAGTGTGTGAGAGAGATGTTCCCTGAAACGTTCCAAAAGTTGGCATCCTGTCTCCTCAATGTACAGGAGACTGGGAAAAATGGACGCAGTACAATGCCTTAGGGGTGTGAAAAGATCATTTGGGATCTTGGAAGGAGGTGAAGGGAAGGTGTAGGCGCACATTTTACACAAATTGGGATGGCAAGGGAAGGTGCCAGGAGTGGATGATGGCTTGGTGGGGAGTGGGGGCGTGCGCCTAATGAGGGAGCCATGGAGGGAATGGTCTCCGCAGACAGGTTAGGTGAGTGGACAGATACATGGCAGATGCAGTTTAATATGGATAAATGTGTTATTATCCACTTTGGTGGCAAGAACAGGAAGGCAGATTACTACCTAAATGGAGTCAAGTTGGGTAAAGGCGCAATACAAAGAGATCTGTGTGTTCTTGTACACCAGTCAATTAAGGTAAGCATGCAGGTACATCAGGTAGTCAGGAAAGCTAATACCATGCTGGCCTTCATAACAAGAGGGATTGAGTAGAGAATCAAAGGGTTTCTTCTGCAGCTGTTCAGTGCCCGGGTGGGACCACACCTGGAATATTGTGCGCAGTTCTGGTCTCAGAATTTGTGGAAAGACATGCTGGGTATTGAGGGAGTGCAGCATAGGTTCACGAGGTCAATTCCTGGAATGACGGGGCTATCTTATGTTGAAAGATTGGAGCGACTGCACTTGTATACCCTTGAATTTAGAAGACTGAGGGGGATCTGATTGAGATGTAAAAGATTAGTAAAGGATTGGACACTCTGGAGGCAGGAAACATGTTTCCGCTAATGGGTGAGTCCTGAACCAGAGGATACAGCTTAAAAATAAGGGGTAGACCATTTACGACAGCGATGAGGAGAAACTTCTTCACCCAGAGAATGGTGGGTGTGTGGAATGCTCTGCTCAGAAGGCACTGGAGGCCCAGTCTCTGGATTCGTTTAAGAAAGATTTGGATAGAGCTCGCAAGGATAGTGGAATCAAGGGTTATGGTCATAATGCAGGAACAGGATACTGATTAAGGATGATCAGCCATGATCATATTGAATGGTGGTGCAGGCTCGAAGGACAGAATGGCCTACTCCTGCACCTATTGTCTATTGTCTATAATGCTGATAGGAGTGGGGAGGGAAAAATATCTCTGGTGGTGGGGTCTGACTATAGCTGGCAGTAATGGTGGACAGTGATGAGTTGTATCTGGAGGTTGCTGGGCTGGAATTTGAGGACCATAGGTCTATTCTTGTGGTAGGAAGGGTGGGGTTCAAGTACAGAGGTGTGTGAAGTTGAGGAGATTCGTTGGAGCACCATTCTGCATACTCTCCACCTCTTCAATGCTATCCCATCCTCGTCATATCTTTGTACTGTTGAATATCATGTTGTGGATGGCACGGTCGCTTAGTACGGCTGCTTCACAGTGTCAGGGACCCAGGTCCGGTCCCCACCTCGGGTGGCCGCCAGTTTGAGGTTTGCACATTCTCCCCATGCTTGCATGGGTTCCCTTCTGGTGCCCTGGTTTCCTCCTGTAGTCCCAACATGTGCAGATTACGTGACATTGGCATGTTAAATTGCCCATACACAAAGTAATTAGTCAGCGGAGAATGGGACTGGTTGGGTTACTCTTCGGTGGGTTGGTGTGGACTTATTTTGCCAAAAGGCCTGTTTCCACACTCGTGATTCTAATACTAAAAATTAGCCAATGTGCCTAGATCGTTAACTGTATAATGTGAAATTTGTTGCTCCCGACACTGAGTCTTGCGAAACAATGGTTGTCACTGATTGCCATCGTGAGAAGGCACATTTTACCCTTACTCTCTGCTAGCTTCAATCAATGCTAGCATGTTGCCTCTGACACCAGGGTCCCCTTCTCAATAACCTCCAGTGTAGCAATTTGTCAAAGGACGTCTTGAGATGCTGGTAGATAATATCCAATGGTTCTCCTGATCTGCTCAGAACTTCCTCAAAACAGTCTAGTGGGTTTGTCTGGCATGAACGCCTCTTGATGAAACCTTGCTAACTCTGCCCTATTTTACCATCTACATCCAAGTATTCAGAAATGGCATCCTTCATGTTGGATTTCAGGATCTTACCCACAACTGAGGTTAGGTTAATCAGTCTGTAATTTTCCGTCTTCTGCTTTAATCCCTTCTTAAACGGGGTGTCACGTTAGCAATTTTCCAGTCCACTTTGCCCTTTCCTGATTCTAGTCATTCCTGAAAGATCACAACTAAATCTTGCACTACACCTTCAGCTATCTCCCTTACAAGGCTTGGTGCAGTCCATCTGGTCCAGATTATTTATCTACATTCTGGCTATTCAGTTTTCTAACCCGTTCTCTTTGGTGATGACCACCACACTCCGTTCTTCCCCTCACTCTGTTGAATTGTTGGGAAATTAATTGTGTCTTCCACTGTGAAGACTGCCGCAAAGTTCCTCAGCCATTCCTTTGTTCCCCACCACTACCTCTCTGGCATCATTTCCATAATCTACTTTTGCCTCTCTTTTGAACTTTATATATCTAAGTGGCTAGCTTACCCCCTTATTTAATTTTCTCCTCCTTATACATTTTTGTTGCCCTCTATTGGTCGTAGTAAGCTTCCCAATACTTTGGTTTCATACTGTTATTCACCACATTATATACTTCTCTCTTTTGCTTTGATGCTATCCCTGACTTCCCTCGTCAGCCATGGTTGCCTCATCCTCCCTGTACCATGTCTCTTTCTCCTTGCAATGAATCTCTGCTATGTCTCAAAAATTACGCTTAGAGCCTCCTGCCATTGTTTTTCTACTGTCTTTTCTGCTAGGCTACTCTCCCAGTCAATTCTACCCAGCTTCTCCCTTATGCCTCTGCAGTTGCCTTTATTCAGCTGAAGTACTGTTGACTCTGATTCTATCTTCTGCCTCTCAAATTGCAAATTAAATTCAACCATGTTATGATCGCTGCTTCCGACGGCTTCCTTCAATTTAAGCTCCCTTATCTAGTCTGCCTCTTTGCACAATACCAAAACCAGTATTGCCTTGTCCCTTGTGGACTGCACCACAAGTTACTCAAAAAAATCTTGTAGACATTCCATGAATTGCTTTTCTTACAATCCACTACCAATGTGATTTTCCCAATCCTCCTGCATGTTGAAATCGCCCATGATCACTGTAGCCTTGCCTTTCCTATACATCTTTTCTATCTCCTGATGTATCTGATGGCTCAGCTCCACAATACTCTTTGGAGGCCTGCATAAGATTCCAACTATGGTTGCTTTAACATTGCGCTTCCTCAATTTTACCCATGCAGATTCTACACCATCTGTTCCTGTTATTTCTTGCTATTGATTTAATTTCATTTCTTCCTAATAAGGCAACCCCACCTCGTCAGCCCACCTGCGTATCTTTTGAATAGGGTGCATACCCTTGAATATTTAGCTCCCAATCCTCATCCCCTTGCAGTCATGTCTCCGTGATGCCCATCACTTCATACCTGCCAATTTCGATCTGGGTCACGAATTCATTTACCCTATTCCTTATACTGCATGCATTCAGATATAACACTGTCAGTCCTGTATTAACCATCCCTCCTCTCATTGTCATTCGTTTCCCAGTGTGCTTGAAGTTTGTGCGTTAATCATTTCTAGATACTCTATCCTATTTATGTCTGTGATGGAGATTTTAATAATCTATCCTGAATTCTGCACTTTTACCTCCTCTTTTAATTCAGGTTTCTAATTACCCCTATAACTGATTCCCGTTCCCCCCCACCCCCACCACCACTCCTATTCCATTTACATCCCTGTCTACCGCCCTGGTTATGCGATCCATTCGGACTCTGGTCCCAGCATGGATCCGATAAAGATTGTCCCAGCAGAACAGGTCCTTTCTTCCCCAGAAATGAAAGGCGTTTGTTCAACACAAATTACAGGGACAAATGATTTTCTGGACTAATCAAAATGTGAAATGTACAAAGAAATAAGATTGTTAAAATACACTCATGATATCGAGCTATATGAAGTGAAATGTGGATTACTAAACCATGGAAGTGGTATGCAAACTTTTTTTTCATTACTTGACCAACAGCTGAGATGCTAATATCCCCTTTCACAGTGATCCCCCGCACTGAGATTCTCTGGCCTCAGTCTCTCGCGCAGTGACTCATGAGGTTATCGGTTCCTGCTCCTGTTGGCAGTCTATTTCAATTAATCCACCTTCTCTCTGGAGCCAGTCAATTAGTCTATTGGATTCTGTTGAGCTGTCAGCCACTCAACTCTGTGATATTATAGGAGATAAATGATCTGGGATCACAAACAGTATCAGCATGGTGCTCACAGGGTATGGCTCCCAGACAAAGATCTTGCGGTTCTGGGGAATTTTTAAATAAAACTTCCATCTTCTGTCTATTTCTCCTCATGCTGCCTCCTGATCTATCTAATTTCCTCCCCGTTTCACGCCGCTTCATTTCTCACTCAGTCTGTCACTCCGTTCTCCTCTCTGTTTATCTCCCTTCACATTCTTTATTTCTATTTCATTCTCTCTCTCTCTGTCTATCTCCAATAACTCTCTCTGCTTTCAGATAGTGTAGTTGGAGAGCTCGTGGGCGTACGAAGGACTGAATGGCATCCGTCTGTCCTCTATTAATTCTGAAGTTCTCTGACCCACAATAAAAACGTTCGGTGCCTGTAGAGACAAGCTGGTTCAGTGAAGGACACAGGGCACAATCATCCATTATCTGTTGCTGTTCTCTGATAAACAGCGACTTCGAAATGTCTATTCAAATAAAATAGATTGAAATTCGAACAGTCGGGAGGACGTTCGCCAGATAATATTGCAACCAGGATTAAATAAACAGTCGCCACACACAAAAGGTGGATTTGTCTGATAGCTCGTCCTCCCAATTAATACTCCCTACCTCCTGCCTGATAATGACGTAACTTGCCTTACTCCAATTCCATAGCTTCTCAAAAGGTCATGACTTATCCATGTTCTTAGCTATCTTAAAACTGAAGGAGTTTCCCAAATGTTTCCACAATGTTGTCCCTCTGAAATGTCAGTCACCTGTCCAGGCTCATCAGCCAATATGAGGTCCAGTATGGCCCTTCCTGCAGTGGACTATCCACATACCGTTTCAAGTAACCCGCTTGGATGCATCAACCTAGTTCTGCCCCGTCTAAGCCATTGCTCTCAGGGAGTCCCAGTCAATATTGGAGATGTTGAAGTCACTCACTATGACAACTCTGTTTTTATTACACCTTTCCATAACTGGCCCACACATTTGTTCTCAAAGTCTCGGTGGCTGTTGAAAGGACTATAGTACAATCCGAACAACAGCAATTGCATCAATCTTATTTTTGTGCAATACTGATATTGCCTCAGTGGATGAGCTCTGCAGTCCGACCTCTCTGAGTGCAAATGCAACATTATCCCTGATTAGTAATACAGCTCCTCCACCTCTTTCATATTCCTCTCTATCTCGTCTAACACAACAAAACACTGGAACGTTGAACGCCCACTCCTGTCCCTCTCCAAACTCAGTGTCTGTAATGGCTGCAACATCATGGTCCCACGTATTGAATCAGGTTGCAAGCTCATCTGCCTGACCCATAATAATCATTGCGTTGACATAAACACACTTCAGCCCAATGCCCTCAGATTCTGAGTCGATAGGATTTACACAAGAGGGGCGGGATGGATATTAATTGGCAGCAATCTCCGATATATAGATCATTGAGATTTGCAGGTCGGTAGGATGTACGCAAGAAGGACGGGATGGACCTGAAGTGGCAGCGATCTCCTGGCAGGCAGGTTTGCTGTTGTCACTTAGGAGGGTTTAAGCTAATGTGGCCGTGGGGGGAGGGGGGTATAGTGTGAACCAGAGCAATAGGTCCACAAATACACGACTGAGGCGGGGTTGGCGACTAATCCCAGTACAGCTAAGACCAACAACAAACAAGCAGAGGTCACTGATTTCAATGGCCTGACAATCTGAAGTGCACTGATTATTATGTGAAGTGTATGACAGGCAAGACAGATGAACTTGGAGCTTGGGTGAGTATATATAACTGCTAAGTTAATATTACAGAGATTTGCTTGAAAGAGGGACTCGGGAATACCAATGTTTTACACATATCAGAAGTGCTGCCTCCTCTACCAGTTATTTGCCCATGTATTTAACTCTACTACCATCCTATTCCTAACCTCATTGGCACATGGAATAGTCTCGTTGCACCAAAATTTAAATATCATTTCAGCACAACTCTGGCAAGACGTTTTTTTCTTTAAAATGGACAGACTTGACAATAAATACTTAAATGTGAGTTCATTAACTGGGAAAGAGGAATCCTCTGAATCAGTCCTTTGCTAACAGGATCTGATATCTATCACCTCCATCAAACCTGCTTGACAACGAACTCCATTTTTCCAGAGCAGCGGGTAGAGAAGGAGGAGTGAAGCGAGGGCTGCCGGGAAGGTGAGGGCTTAATTTATATCTGGGCAGTGGCTATACCGAGATACTACACGTATATCTCCCTAACGTCCCCCTCCATTAACCGGAAGAAAAAGTTCCTGTAAGGTAAGGTTGTTATTTCTTATCCATCTTTTTCATTTATTTAAGTGCATTGTTTGGTTTTAGTTAGTTCATATAAAGTTAAGCTTACAATGGCAGGGGATGTCAGATCCGTGGCATGTGACTATTGCTTGATGGGGGAGCTTAGGAACGTGTCTGACGTTCCTGACTCTTACACCTGCAAGAAGTGTGTCCAGCTGCAGGTGTTGTTTGACCGCATGACGACTCTGGAGCTAAGGATTGACTCACTGTGGAGCAACCGCGATGCTGAGGAGGTCGTGGATAGCACATTTAGTGAACTGGTCACACCGCAGTTAGGATTGCTGAGCGAGACAGTGAGTGTCTCCAAATACCACATGATGCAGGAATAACACAATCCCCGACCCGCCATCGTTATTGTATTTAGCTAGTGCTGAATTTATTTTTTTTATTTTTATCTATTTTTATATCTCTGCTCATGCAACTTGTAACCAATAGATGAACAAAATTCAATTTAAGTCAGATTCATATTTCGCAGAGTCCCAATTAGCCAATCAAATCACATCCTTCCTTTGACAAACTTGCACATTATCATCTGAAAGAAATCTGGCAGACTTGTCATCGAGATCTCTCCTTGACAAATCATGATGACTCGGCCCTATTTTACTATCCACCTCCCACTACTGCATTACAAGGGCCCAGTTCTTCAGCGAAATATCCCAGGCCAATCCATCTCCAGCTGCTTCATCAGTATCCTTCCCTCCACCATAAGTTCAAAAGCGTGAATGTTCAATGACAAATATGCAATTATAACCACCCACAACTCCTCTGTTGAAATTTAACATAGCACAATCAATCAGAGATTGGGTACTTTAGATTTAGTCCTATGCAATGAGAAAGTCTAATTAATAACGTTACTACAATTGACCCTGTGAGATCTGACTGTTGCGTAGTTCATTCTGAAATTAAAGATTGGAATTTGAACAATGGGTATGAGTGGCAAGTTGGCTGAGTTGGCAAGTTGGTGGCTTGGGCAAATCACTAAAAGCTTTGCCAGCAGACAGGCAATAGCTAGAATTTGAAAAGATGCACCATTTATAACACACATACTTTCTTCAAATACATAAAAATCTAACTGGAGAGATAAATCAGCCATGGCTAATGAGGCTGGTACAATTGCAACATTTAAAATGCATCTGGTTGGGCATATGATTAAAAAAGGGTTTAGAGGGATATGGGCCAGATGCTGGCAAATGGGGCGATACTAGATTGGGATATCTGGTCTGGCATGGACGAGATGGACCAAAGGGTCTGTTTGCGTGCTGTACATCTCTATGACTTTACTCTACAGCCTCATTGTTAATAGTGGGCTCGAAAACCCGGTTAATGACTGATGTCAGGCGAACTGCCTTATGATTTTTTCTCTTTTGCCTCCTTTCCTTCCTGGCACAGAGATTTTACATTTCGATTTTCCAGTTCTCCGTGACGCTCCCAGAGGACATTTGTTTCTGAAAATCCACCACCACTGCCTCCACAATCTTCTCCTCTATTTCCTTCAGAACTTTGGGTTGTTATCCTTCCAGTCTGTGTGATTTATCAATCTTCAAACATTGCAGCTTCCACAGCACATTCTCATCAGCACCTATCACTGCACTCAGCTCTCGCCCTTGACTGTCTTGATGTTCTGGAATGCTGCTCGTTGTCAACCATTGTGAGGACTGATGCAAAGCACCTATTCAGTTCATCCTCCAATTCGTTGTTCTCCGTTTCTCTGTAGCTGCCCTCGTTTTCACGTTGTTCAATGCTCACTCTTGCATCTCTTCCTTTTATAGGTCTGAACTAAACTCTTGCAGTCTCCTTTCATATGGGGATCTAAATGATACGTTCCATATTCTCCACCTTATTGTCTATTTCAAATTATTCTCTGCTGCTATAGAAAGGCTTCACAATCTTACAGAGACTGAGGGAGAGTATTCCAGGGAATTGAGTGCAGAAGGAATCATGTAACTACACTAATCCTGTTAGCCATCATTGGATGTCAAGGTGACACATCTCTGCTGCCTCACAGTGCCAGGGACTCAGGTTCAATTCCAATCTCTGGAGCACTATCTGTCTGGCGTTTGTACAATCTCCCTATGTTTGCATTAGGAGCATTAACTCCTTTCGTCTCTCCACTGTCTATCTCCGTGTTTATGCCATCGGCAGGATTTCTCCTTGCAGGTCGATGAAGAAATGTGGCAAATGCAAACGGTTTTCACAAAAGCGACCCTGGTGTTCAGGCTGCCCTGGGTAACAGGAGACTTGCCTGGCTACTCGTGTGAGTACAGTGTCACTGGTTCGCAAGCTATCCCTCTCAGTCCCTCAGTCGATCCATCACTGCATGTAGCCTTTCGTCGAGCCACGCCTGAGACTCCCCAGAACTCATCGCCTGGCGCTGGTTGCTAGTTAAGCAGGGCTGTCTACACAAAGACACTGGACACTTTCTGACCCGCGAGCGATGCTGGGTAAAGACCTTGCCATTGAAAGGAACCGAATTACTATATTCCAATCGAATAGCAAAGCAGAGTAAACGGGCTGAATGGCATCCAATGGCGTGGTCTTCATCCAAACCATGCTTGGGCCAGAGTACTATGGGATTGCACATCCAGGGCTGTAGACAGGGCTTTAAACTAAATAGGGCCAGGGTGGGCAAGATATTGGCGGAATTAGAAAACCCGAGTTAAAGGACGAGGTAAGAGTGCCGAACTCAGGAGAAGTTATTAAAATCTCCAACACAGACATAAATATGACTGTGCGTATGGAGAGTGTTTGCAATCAAACTTCAAGCACACTGAACAAACGAATGACGATGTGAAGAGGAACAGTTAATACAGGACGGAAGGCGTTATATCTGAATGTATGTAGTGTAAGGAATAGAGGAAATGAGCTTTTGGCGCAGATCGGAATTGGCAGGTATGATGTGGCGGACATCATGGAGACATTGCTGCATGGGTATCAGGATTGGGAGCCGATAAGACATACATCTTATTGAAAAGATAGGTAGGTGGGCGGACGAGGTGGGGTTGCCTTATTTGTAAGAAATAAAACTAAATCAATAGTAAGAAATTAAGTAGTGTCAGATGATGGGGAATCTGTGTGGGCCGAATTGAGGTATCGAAAAGGTGAAAAATAAAACATAATTGGAGTCTTCTACAGGCCTCCAAACAGTAGTCAGGAGCTGGGGCACAAGACACACCATAAGAGAGAAAAAATGTGTAGGAAAGGCAAAGTTAAAGTGATCATGGGGATGTTAAAAATAAAGGTTGTTGAGATTGAGGACGGGCTCAGCCAGTTGGAAGATGGTGGTAGTGTTTGGATGCAGTTCAGGCCTTTGTATGAGGAAGAAGCGGAGAGCCCTGAGACCATCCTAGTGGGGGTGGGGAGGGGTGTTGTTGGATGTGTAATGGGATGGTACGTCCATGGGAAAGAGGAGGTGGATCGAACTTGCAAAATGGAAATTCTGAAATTGGTGTAAAGTGTCAGATGAATCACAGATGTGTGTGAGCTGGGACTGGACCAAGACGGATGACTGAGTCAAAGTAGGAAGAGATGAGTTGTTTGTAGCAGGTGCAGACTGAAGCAATGTGTCTGCCTGGGCCACCCTGTTTGAGGATGTCGGGAGGAGATGGACTTGACCTGTACTACCAGAGGGCCATCAGCTTGGGACCATTGGCTGGTGTTTGGGAGGGTGGTGTGTGGGGAGGGGATCACCAGGAGAAATTAGATCAGTTATCGCAGTTGATACAGTGGCCTGATGTGCCATGGTGGCGGTCATGTTCTAAGAAAAGACTTGTTATATTTTTCTATCACTTGATTCTTGTTCAGATTGTGCAGTTATTCTGAATTTCTGTATCTCCATCAAATGCAGACGACATGTATTTTCTCGCCTAGTGTGGCGCCTCAACATTTCTTAAACTTTTTTTACAGTATGTGCAACAATGGACGTTTATTTTAATAATTTGCTTCCAATTCAAGGGAAACGTGAGAAGATGATTTGAACTCCGGCAGTGTGTCCATTACGTGCAATTTAATTGAATGTTTATCCTCATCACACTCACTCTTTCAAACAAACAATGAGTGAATCCGTAAATATTGCAGAATTTTTTTCAGCTCTGACGATTGCTGGGAATGTGACAAAGGACATATTTCAGTGTCACGGAAAATGCATATGTTCCAGTGTAAGGTGTCATATCCTGGTCCATCCTAAATTATTCACAAGTTTTATAAATGAAACTTGCAGAGGTGAAAGGGTATACATAAAAGGTGAGCTCAGCTCTGTGTACAAAATGCTATTTCTGGCTCCCTCATAAATGACGTTAACTACATTAATCTGTAAATTCCCCAAAATAAGAACAACAAGAGACTGTCCCACTGTGAGCATCATGTGGTGAGGAATACAATCTCCAAGGTTACACAGCATCCTGGATTGAATGAATAACATTGTCCCTTCACTGTCCGTTGTTCAGAGTCCTGTGACTCTCTTTGAAACATATCAGTTAGTGTCCCTGCACCACGAGGATCACTGGGGTTCACCATCACATGCTGAATGGAAATTAGACATAGGCAATAAGTACTGGTCTTGCTAACGGAAGTCACCTGACAAGGATAACTGACAGGAATCTGCTCTATTCAAGGCATCCATTCTAACCGATCTGATTTCTAATGCAGTTTTAATGACGCTTTTCTTCTGACCTAAGCATCTGATCTTTCTGTAACTCCATGAAACTTTTGCAAGTTGTGCTCATCATTCTGAAAGGGAGAGCCTTTGTGCGGTTGAGAATGCTTTCATTATTGGTCAGTATCTATAGCAACGTAGAAACTAAGATCAGTAGTAAGTGATTGTTCAAATTGAACCAACTCTGCCATGTGATAAGATCATGGATGATGTGATTGTGGCCAGAAACACGCATTCCTGCTATGCTCTCTAACTTTAATTCATAAGTCATAGCCGATAACCTGTCTGCCTGTGGTTTAAGAATATTTAATGTCTCACCTTCCATCACTCTCTGGAAGGGAAGTTCCCACAGACGCAGAACCCTTTGATATGGTTAAAACAATCATCAACTCCTTCACTGGGATATTCTCCATTTTCCAGGAGTCCATTCGTTTCTGGAAATCTCTCACACAAATTGAAATATTGTTTCAGCATTCAACGTGAACAGACTACTCAGAATATTACGGGTTTAAACGGGATCATGTGTCATTTGCCTAAACTCCAACTGATCCAAGTCAACCTGACAATGTTTCCTCCAGAGATAAATGCTCCTCACAGGAATCAGTTGAGTGAATCTTCTCTGGACTGCTTTTCATGTCATTGGGCCCTCAGCTCTCCAGAAGTAATCTCACCGTACCCTGCTCCTGAATGTATCCTCTTTCAAAAGGTTTGCGAATTTATATTGTCCCCCTGTGATGTGCACGCAATGTTTTTTTTTTGCGATGCAGGTGCCTGGTTCCTGTGTGCATCAGATTTTCGAATCCCTCCATTGAATTAATGCACTGTTTTCCCATTCAAACCAATCTATTCAAACACAGACACATTTTTCCCGCTATTCCCCATATAACAACATATCATTCACTTGATCCACTTCGAACTCTCTATAATATTATGAAGTGGAGGTCAGCATCCATCTGATAATTAAAAGCAATGCACCCAGCGAATATCTCCTCTCCTTATAATATGGTAAGGGAGTATGACAAGTGATGTAACCCACCTCCTTTTTGATACCCAGTTTGTTATAAAGGAGTGGTTCAATGAAATGGAATTATTTCACGCAATCTGTAATTAACAATTACTATTTGCCTGTCTAGGGGTGACACCGTGGCTCAGGGGCTAGCACTGCTGCCTCACAACGCTAAAGACCCAGGTTCGCTTCCAGCCCCTATGTGGAGTTATCACATTCTACTCGTGTCTGCGTGGGCTTCAAACACTTTTGTTCCTGTTTTCTCTCACAATCCAAAGATGTGCAGGTTACTTGAATTGGGCATGGTAAATTGCCCATAGTGTTCACGGATGGGAGGTTAGGTGCATTAGTCAAGGGTAAATATAGTTTATAGGGTAGAGAATGCATCTGAGTGGTTTACTCTTTGGAGGGTCAGTGTGGTCCTTGTTCGTCTGAAGGGCCTGTTTCCCTACTCTAGGTATTCTATGATTCTAACAGTGAACAAATCACTAACAAACTGAACAATCTCTCTGTAACTAATTACTTATTCTGGAATAAAACAAGATTTTCCTGATATGCGGTTTCACTAATGCGGATTCCACTCATAAATCCATTATTAGTAAAAATAAAATTAAACTTAGTTTCTCAAAGATCATCCAGAATTGACTCTCATGAAATTTCTGTATCTTATTCCCTTATCTTTCTCTGTCTGAAATGCCTTCTCAGTTGTTTTCTGGTTGCAAGAATATTTGCTCAGCGTGTTGTGCAACTTTATTGATGGATAGAGCTGTTTACGCTGAGAATGGAGATTGTTTGTGAGACCCCAATATTTTTTTCACAAATGACACTTCCCTGTCATCATTTTTTCAGCTAGCAGTGGATTCTCCTCCTCTGTCCATTTGCCTCTCTGTTATATGTATCTCTGCTTAACATAAGAAATTCTTATTATATGATTGGTTTCATATTTTTATCACTAAAATGGATCCTTACTCTCCAAGTGCCATTTTAACTTAATTGGCATCATTTGAACCGTTGCTTGGATAAAAATGCTACTTGGGCCTGCTAACTGAATGGGTTTGATCCATTCTCTCAATTTTGAAACCTGCAAACTGCTTACCCACAGACATTAGTTCTTCTATTTAATCACTGGAAAATACCTTACCTTTTCAAAGGCCATCATGGTATTGCCCAAAATTTTGCAAGTTCGCCGTTTTTACGCACCAATAGACTGATATGCACACTGATACCCCCACCTCTATAATAATAGTCCGATCAAAAAAATCCGGATTACGATTTTTAAAAAAAAATCTTATTTCAAAACCAGGCAGCTGTCGATTCTTCTCCATATTCCTGTCCTCTTTTCTTATTCTTGGGGATTCTGCTTCCCAGGTCTTTGGCTGATAAAGGTCCCTGTCAGAGAGCAGATCTTTCTGCTATCAGGCTGGACTTGTTGGCGGCTTGCTGCACTTTGCCGCTCTGGCCAACTGTTTAAAGTGTTTGATATTTGTACCCCAAAAGATTGGATTGCTTCATTGGTTTTAATATTGTCAAAACACTATATACAAACATGATTAGCATTTGTCATCTCGACACATTATTTAAACTGATTGGCTGAATTTGAATTTGAATTTGTCTCATAGCAACCCAGATACTGCTAGCTGTTTGACCAAACATTTTTAATTTTTCCAGTACTCTGGGCATCCTTTCAAATCTCTTGAAGGTATGGTATACTTAAAAATTCATAACACTGTCCACCCTATGTCAACCTCTGATTACCTTATATAGATCAATCCAGACAGCTCTCAACCTTCTTCACTCGATTGAAAACAGTGGTAACTACTTCAGACTTTCCTTCTAAGACCTTACCTCCAAATCAGGCAACATCCTTTAAAGTCTCTTTTGAACCCTTTCCAAACGCTCCATGTCCTTTTTGAAATGCAGCAAGCAGAAATATGCTCAGTACTCCAAGTGTGGTCACACCGGAGTTTGGTGCACCTGCAGTACGATCATGTGGCTCCAAAATTCTATCCCTCTTCCAATAAAAGCTAACATACTGTACGCCTCCTTAACAAGCCTATTAACCAGATGGGCATCTTTCAGTGATCTACCTACCTTGACAGCGAGATCCATTTGCTCATCGAAACTGCCAAGAACCTTAACATTGTCCCAGTACTCTTTATTCCTTTTTCTCCTTCCAAAGTGAACCACCTCACACTCTTGCACATTAAACTCAAGTTGCTACCTCTTAGCCCAGTTCTGCAGCGTATCTATGTCCCTCTGTAACCTGCAACATCCTTCAGCACTATCCACACTTCACCAACCATAGTATCATCATTAAATTTACTACCACATCTTTTTATGCCCTCATTTATAAAAAGGTAATTTATAAAAATGACAAGTAGCAGTAATCCCAACAAGTTCCTCTGTATGAACAACAGCTTGTGGTGTACTCTGAAAACAGAAAGCATTGATTTTGTGCCTCTGCCATTTTTGAGATTTTCATCTATACGTTGTCAGTTGCAAAGGGCCATCACTAAGTTTCACTCTGCGCTTCTTTGTTATGAACTAGTGAAAGCTACTGGTGTCAGTATTTATGTTTCCATTCATTTCCTGTCATACCTTCTTGTAATGTTGTGTGTTAACCCTTTGCTTTTTTTTTGTTTGTTTTCATTAATTCACAAGAAGAGGGCATTGCTGTGTAGGCCGGAATTTATTGGCCACCCTTGATTTCCCAGAGGGCAGTTAGGAGTTATCTACAATGCGGTGGGTCTGGAGTCACATATCGGTCAGACCAGCTAAGGATGGCAGTTTCCTTCCCCATAGGACATTAGTGAAACAGGTGAGCTTCTCCTGACAATCTATTCATGTTTGCCATCAGTTTATTAATCTCAAATTTGAATTCAAATTTCACCATCTGCCATGGCAGGATTCGAATCCAGCTCCCCAGAACATTATCTGGGTCTCTCGATTAACAGTTCAGCTATAATGCACTGGGCCACTGCCTTACCCAATCCCGTGGAGTGTGACTAACTTGCCCTAGTTTTTTTCCTCATGCTGTCATTGAATTCCTTATCTAGACATGGATATTTTTTCTCTGTCATGCAATTCTTCTTCTCTCACAAATATACTTTAATTGTGAGTTATTTAGTATCCCTTTAAGTATTTGTCAAATTTCTTCACCTGTCCTGCTTTTGACTGTTCCCCCACCTCTCACCAACATCTTTCTTAGGCCACTGTAAGTATTATTACCCAAAACTAAGGCTCTCATATGTGACTGTTTTCACTCTTTCAATCTAAATTTGAAACTACAGTATGTTGTGGTCATTCTTTCCAAGAGGATCCTTTCCTGCAAGATCGTTTTTCATTCCTTCCTTATATCAAAACTAAAGTACCGTGCTCTCTGGGTGGCTCCATGACTTGTGTTCTCAGAAACAATCCTTCATATACTCTACGATTTGTATTTGGAGCCTACCCTTTGCCAACTTGATTGATTGATTCAATATGCACGTTTATCCCACCGTTGTTAGCTTGTCACGAACCCTCATTATTTCCAACCTCAGAAGTACTTTGGAGAGACGGTGGCTGAAAATTACTCTTCCAAAGACGTTTCTTCCCTTGCTTTTTATTTGCACCTGGACTAATTTTCATTTTGTTCCCTCGTGCCAATATAATTTCTTAATATAGCCTTGGCATCAGCCTTAACCAATACAACAATTCCACCTACTTTACCTTCATGTCTATCCTTTTGGAATACCGAGTACCCATGGACAATTCACAGTCCAGTCCTGATCTGCGTGTAACCATGTTTCAATCATCCTTATAAGGTCATACCCATTTATTTCTGTATCTACTGCCAGCTCATCAATTTTATTCCAAATGTTGTGTGCTTTTAGGCCTAAGGTTTTCAAATAAGTTCTTTTAAAATTTGTTTTTCTGCTTTGATATTTTCTTGAGAACGAGCTTCCTGATCTCACAAACGTCACTCCTTCACGAACCCCATACATTCCATCTTCATTTGTTAATCTCTGACATACATCTCTATCATTTATTCCAGCCTCCAACTCACATTTTGGACTGATTTGATTCCTTCTCGCAGCATGGTCATGAGTCTGCCTGTGCCTGA
Organism: Hemiscyllium ocellatum; assembly: GCF_020745735.1. Lineage (NCBI taxonomy): Eukaryota > Metazoa > Chordata > Chondrichthyes > Orectolobiformes > Hemiscylliidae > Hemiscyllium > Hemiscyllium ocellatum. Next base: position 47,894,836 of record NC_083433.1, on the reverse strand, counting down.
TGTTCTACTCACCTCTACCTTCTGCTCAGTTCTTGACCTGCTGCTTTGTTTCCCAGCCTCCTAGTTTATTAATTTAAATCCACCCAATTTGCACCTCCCCATGATAAGTGAAATGAAGAAATTAGTTAAAGGTAGGGTGCGAGAAATTAGAGTAATGAATACTCTTTATTGATCAGAACAGACGAAGATGCGAACTTATCGCAGTGATCAAAGATTGTCGGCACAAGACCTTGGAGTGAGATAAGGCAAGAGTACATTTAGAGAGTTGTTAGGATTTGGAATGCCCTGCCTGGGAGATTTGTGAATGAAGATTCAAGAGGGAACTGGATATATATTTGAACGTTCCGAAATTAAAGGGCAACAGTGATAGAGGTGGCAAATGGGAGGTTTTAGGAGACATTTCACAAGATGATGCATACACAGTGGCCAAATAGCCTCCTTGTGTACATTAAAGTTCTGTACTCTATCACGTACAGATGCAAGTCAAAGCCAGTATCAGATTATTTCCAGTTGTAAATGTTGGCAAATATCTGATCATTTTGCTGCAGCATAACCATTTAAATGCAAGTATTGCAAGGTCAGCTTGATGATGAAGTCTAATTAGTACTCAGACACGAATATATTAAATCATGTATCCCTACAAATAAAACATTATTTCCTTTGTTTTGCCGCAAAACTCTTTGAAAATGCCTGATTGTTCAATCACACGGACGTATGTTCATCGTTCTTTTTCACATTTCACATTAAATACCATTCATTCTAAAAATTGCAAGGTTTCAAATTATTGTTCACTACAATTTAATAACACAAATCATTTATTCAAACTAATATTCTCTGTTTATGTTGAATTATTGTCATTTTTTCAATTCTTCGTAAAAAGCTGAAGCTTGCATATTTAGTGAGAAATTAAACTGGTTGATTATATATAAATTTGTAAGAACGTTATTTCTATATGATGTTTCAGTCGTTTTCTCACTTAAAAAATACAATCATTCAAAAGCCAACGACTTTCCAAATGTTGGAGTGACGATGTATTCTTTTGAAGACTGACAATGAGTATGTAATTGTAGCGAGTTTTGAGAATATTTGTAGCTCAGTTAAAGGTTTTAGGTGTAGGCTTGCTCGTTGATCTGGGATGTTCATTTTCAGACTTTTAACTATCTTCGTCTTCAATGGGCCTCAGGCGAACTAATGCTGAAAATTCCTGCTTTCTATTTATATGTTTGGTTTCCTTTAGATTAGTGATATCATTTCCTGTGGTGAAGTCACGTCCTGTTCCTTTTCTCAGGGATGATAGTTGAGGTCTAACACGATGAGTTTGTGGATAGAGTTCCAATTGGAATGCCATGCTTCTATGAATTCTCGTGCGTACCTCTATTGGGTTTGTCTTAGGATGGATGTGTTGACCCAGTCGAAGTGGTGTCCTTCTTCATCCATATGTGAGGATACCAGTGAGAGAGGATGATGTCCTTTTGTGGTTAGTTGGTGTTCATGAATCCAAAAATATGTAGTTATGATCAGCACTATCGTCAGATAACATGTTCTTTGTTCGATATTAATAAAATATACATTCTTCATTTTTGTATCATAAAATGTTGGCAGGAAAGTATATTTTAGTTCCATGAATATAATATCAACCTAATTGTTTTCAGAGATGATTTAATTATTGTTTGGTTGACTAATGATAATTCACATTTTTGTGAAATAAAATTCACAAACATAGCAAATATCTGACTTTTTTTAAGATCAGCTTGCAATCATAACCTACATTTAAAAATAATTGAAAGATTTGAATTCAGTCACAGCTGCCTGTGATAGTGGGTAATACATTGTTCTGCTCTTAACTGAATCCAGAGAGCTTCCACCTGGATCAGGACAGTCATTCAATCATTATTTCACAACAAATTATTTCGATTCCATCTTCGGTCTAAGCCTTGCACGGGGGCAGATGAATGGACATGCAATGTCAGAATCGCATCGCACAAGTTACTTATGGTGATGGCATCTGGCTTGCCTCCCAGACTCCAAGCATCTGCTACCTGGACCAGACACTGGGCGAAGACGTTAACAAGTTGATAGTATTCTGCAGCACTTTGTGTCTCGCAAAGAAACCTCTAAAACCGTGTCCAATAAATGTCACCTTCACATTCACCAGTATCAAAATAAAATTGTACATCTTTGTTGATGGACAAAAAATAATACATGGGTCACCCAACAGAATCTATCTGAAGAAAACAGCAGCAAATGGCAAGTCCAGCATCACGTTAATAACTGAACTTGACGGATTCTTTTTGGTTAGGTCATCTCACACATATTCTACTGGTACTCAGGTGACTGTAAGAATGCACACCATAAGTGGACGTCTTGGCCTAACGCCTCTACAAAGCTTCCTGATCTCACACACATCACTCCCTCACACATTCAACAATTGGTATTGGTTGAAGCATGAAACAAAGAACAGTACAGCACAGTGCAGACATTTCGGCCCTTGATGTCCAGCCAACCTTTTATCCTACTCTAAGGTCAGACTAACCTACATACCCTTCATTATGCTATCATTCATTTGTCTATCCAATCGTCGCTTAATATATCCCCAATGCAGCTGACTCTACTACAGTTGCCAGCAGTACATTCCACCCATCCACCATTCTCTGTCTAAGGAACTTACCTCTGACATCTCCACTAAATCTTCCTGCAATTACATTAAAGTTTTTCGCCCTGGTGATACATATTTCCACCATGGGAAAAAGTCTCTTGCTATCCACTCTACCTTTGACTCTCATCATTTTGTACACGTCTATCAAGTCATCTCTCATCCTTCTTTGCTCCAATGAGAAAAAGCCCTGAACTCTTCTTTGTTAGAATCCTGACAAATCTCCTCAGCACCCTCATTAAAGTTTCCACATCCTTCCTACAATGAGGCGACCAAAACTGATCACATTATTCTCAGTGTGATCTCACCAGGGTTCCATAGACCTGCAGCATAACCTCGAAGCTCTTAAACTCCATCCCCCTGCAAAGGAAAACATCATACGCCTTCTTAACAAACTTATAAAACTGGGTGGCAACACTGAGGGAGCTATGACATGCACCACAAGATCACCCTGTTCCTCCACAATGCAAGAATCCTGCCTTTTTTCTGCATTAAAATTCGAACTTCCAAAATGAATTGCTTCACACATTTCCACTTGAACTCCATCTGCCACTTATCAGCCCCATTCTGCATCCTGTCAATGTACCATTGCAAACTACAACAGCCCTCGACACAATCCACAATTTCAACAATTTTTGTTACATCGACAGACTTACCAACCCACCCTTCCACTTCCTCATCCAAGTCAGTCATAAAATACAGCAGAGGACCCAGAACTGTTCCCAACGGAACACCACTGATCACTGAGCTCCAGACTGAATAATTCCCATTTACACCAGTTTGTGTCTTCTATGTGCCAGTCAGTTCTGTATCAAGATAGACAGGTTTACTTGCATCCCACCCCTCCTTCCTTTCTGAATGAACCTGCCTTGGGGAATATTATCAAATGCCTTCTTAAAATCCATTCACTCTACATCATTGCTGCACCTTCTTCAATGTGTTTGATCCCATCCTAAAAGATTTTAATAAGTTTTGTGAGGCATGACCTGCCCCTAACAAAGCTATGCTGACTATTTCTAATCAAACTATGATTTTCCAAGTAATCATAAATTCTGTGTCTCAGAAACCTCTCCAATACTTTGCCCAATACTGTTGAAAGTCTGACTGGTCAGTAAATCTCAGGATAATCCCTAGTACCTTCCTTGAACAAGGAGTAATTTTTACCGCCCTCCAATCATCTAGCACTACTCCAGTTGACAGTGAGGATGTAAAGATCATCGCCAAAGGCGCAGGTATCTCTTCCCTGTCTTCCTGTAGTAACCTCGGGTTTTGTCCGTCTGGCCCAAGGGATTTATCTATTCTTGTCTTTGTACTTGAATCAATCAGTACTTCACCTCAAAATGTCTATGCCCTCTCCAAACAAATGATTGACTGCTTTCCATTTCAGGACAATATACAGTGCTCCCTTCTGGAGCACGTATGGTTCCCAATATCCTGTCAATCATGAAATGAAAAACATGGGAAGGCATCAATGCCTTCCTGATGAAGTGCGGATGCCCAAAGCTTTGACTCTCCTGTTCCCCAGATGCTACCTGACTGGCTGTGCTTTACCAGAGCCACACTTTTCGACTCTGATCCCCAGTACCTGCAGATCTTACTTTCTCCGTTACTTAGAGCTGTCCCATCTGCACACTGAACATGTGGAACTGACTGTTTAGTTCTGGAAAGTTGCATTTGAGGAATACATTTATTAAAAGAGAAAATACAATTCAACAAATATTCATTCATTCCCAGAGTAACAGTTTTGTTCATGAATTCTGCAGAGAACAGACAATGAATGGCTGACGAACTCCGCATTATAGAGTATCCAGGTGTTATATTCCAGGATGTCCTTTACCTCAATGCTGGGAATATTGTTCGACAGACAGATATGATAAGTGAACAAGGTGAAATGGGGAAGTGTGACAATTTTGCCATCACAGAGATGTGTTTGCTGGAGGTCAGGGCTGACAACTCAATATCCAGTGGCACAAGATCTATAGGCACGACAGGAGAGGTGGTAAAAGAGGAAGTGTTTTTGCATTATTAATTATGGAGTCAGTTACTGCAATAAGAAGGATCTTCTATTGAGGCTTGGTGGTTAGAGCTTAGGATCAAAACCATGACAGACACACCGCTCTGGATATATTGTAGACTCCCAGATAAAAGAAAGTACAGGAGCTGATATAGAACCCATTTACTGAGGTGTGTTAATATAATAATAGGATCATTATATTCAGGCATTTCAATTCCAAACATTCATTCAGGCAGTGATAACCTTTTAGAGGGGACGGATGCCTTGAAAAGTATGCCACAGAGCTTCTTATATCAATGTGTAGCAGATACAACAATGGGCGGGGTTGTGCTGGGCCTCGCTATGGGGAATGAAGCCAGTCAGATGGTGGAGGCAGAATTGGGAACGCATGAAAGGACCAGTGGCTGTGACTCATATGTTTTGAGTTTGCTAAGGAAAAGACCCAAAAATGTTTGAAAAATAAAAGCTTTTTGGATTTGCCGATTTTATGAAAAAATATGACAGGATCGGCCCAAAGTGCAGGTGCTTCTGGGTGAAACTGTAGCAGAACTTCATGGAGCGGGGTCCGGGGGGGGGGGGGGGGCGGGGGGGGGGGGGTGTTGGGGGATGACTTGATCAAATGGAATTGATGACAGTGTCGGTCCAGCATGTTACACCGCAGATAACATTTAGGAAAACAAGCCAAGAGAACCTCAGATGTCGACACAAATTTCGAGCAGAATTAAAAAGGATAGAGAAGCTTAAAGCAGTTACAAAGTGAGCAGGTCAATGGAGGTCCGAAAAGAATATAGGAAGTGTAGGGCTAAACTTAAAAAAAAGTCAGTAGAAGAGCAGAAGTGGAGGTGGGGAATTAAAACATTAGAGGGTAATATTTGCAAGAATTCAAAGACATTCTTTCGGTTTATTAAGCGGAAGAGGATAACGCGGGAGATAATGGGGAGTATTAGGGACCAAGGGCCCTAAAGCACGGAGCCAGAGAGCATGTTAAACACGGACTTTCTTTCGGTCTTTAGATTGAAGAAGGAGTTCCTGGATTCAAGGAGAGAGACCGTGTGAACCTTGAGTGAATTGATGCAGAAGCTGACGAAGAATTGGAAGTTTAAGCGGGATAGAGAGTGGGCAAATCCACAGATCAGGATGAGCTGTATCTTGGGCTGACGTGGAAGATGAGTGAGGAGATTACAGTCTCTTAACCTTTCATTTTTGCTTTGACTCTGACCACAAAGAAGGTGTGATAGGACAGGATAATACCTAATATTGGTACAACTTTCAGAGTGCCAGAAATACCGCATGGGGTAAAAGAATACCAAGTTTCACAACAGTGAGAGTGAAAAATGCAGAAAATTCTGTGGCCTGTTGAGGCTGGCTCATTAAATATATTCAGGGTTGAGGCAGACTGATGTTTACACAAGCTTTATGGGGAAAATGCAGACAAGTGGAATGGGGGATTTTTAAAATAGATCTCACCTAATTGAGTGGAAAAGCAAACTCAGTGAGCGGATAGACATACTGCTGTTCCTAGGTCGAAATGTTTCATTTTTACAATAGTCTTATATTCATTGGAACGTCAACCTGTCTCGCTGTGGAGTGAGACACAGTTTGGAATGCAGTCGACGGATTCAAGCAATTCATAAATGCAGTACTATTAGACAGAAAGGACCAAGGGACTGTGACAACGCGGATTGGCTGTCGGGGTGAAGATTAGCATCAGCGCAGTCAGCACGACCAAAAGGAAGACCTCAGGAAGGCACCCTCCAAGGCCAAGCAGTGACTTTGCCTGGAGAGCGGATAGTCTATGGTCAGGCGTCAAGGAGTGCCTAATGCCCAAGTGCTACATCACTGCACTAACTAAACGTATATGCGAAGGGGTCGAGAGGAATGCTTTTAGTAGCAGAGTAAATAGTAATGTTTGGCTCAAGAGGTTTTCGAAAGCAACAGCTCAGCAAAACCTACAGAAAAGCTCACATAAAGTCCAGTTGAAAATGTGTTGCTGGTTGGTCCGGGCGTCTCTGAGGTGTTCTCTGAAGCGTTCCGCAAGTAAGCGGCCGTCTCCCCAATGTAGAGGAGGCCACATCGGGTGCAGCGGATGCAATAGATGATGTGTGTGGAGGTACAGGTGAACTTGTGGCGGATATGGAAGGATCCCTTGGGGCCTTGGAGGGAAGTGAGGGAGGAGGTGTGGGCGCAAGTTTTACATTTCCTGCGGTTGCAGGGGAAGGTGCGGGGAGTGGAGGTTGGGTTGGTGGGGGGTGTGGACCTGACGAGGGAGTCACGAAGGGAGTGGTCTTTGCGAAACGCTGATAGGGGAGGGGAGGGAAACAACCAACCAAACCACCCCGTGGCTCAACACTTTCAACCAACCCAACCACCCCGTGGCTCAACACCTTAACTCTCCCTCCCACTCCACCGAGGACATGCAGGTCCTTGGACTCCTCCATCGGCAAAACATAACAACACGACGGTTGGAGGAAGAGCGCCTCATCTTCCGCCTGGGAACCCTCCAACCACAAGGGATGAACTCAGATTTCTCCAGTTTCCTCATTTCCCCTCCCCCCACCTTGTCTCAGTCGGTTCCCTCAACTCAGCACCGCCTTCCTAACCTGCAATCTTCCTCCTGACCTCTCCGCCCCCACCCCACTCCGGCCTATCACCCTCACCTTGACCTCCTTCCACCTATCACATCTCCATCGCCCCTCCCCCAAGTCCCTCCTCCCTACCTTTTATCTTAGCCTGCCTGGCACCCTCTCCTCATTCCTGATGAAGGGCTTATGCCCGAAACGTCGACTTTCCTATTCCTTGGATGCTGCCTGACCTGCTGTGCTTTAACCAGCAACACATTTTCAACTGTGATCTCCAGCATCTGCTGACCACATTTTTTACCCTCACATAAAGTTCATTCAACTTCAGTGTTGCAGCAGTGGTGATAGCAATTAGGACAGCTGCACGTTCCTCCTTCGGGATGTGGGATCTCAGGTAAATTTCCACCGTCCCTGAAGACTACATGTGTGGAAAGTGAAACCTGCTGCAACTCCTGGGAGACGGTGTTCAGGAGCTGGAGCTGAATGCATTCAGGATCACCCGTGATAATGAGAACTTCATATAGAAGATCTTCCTTGTTGTGGTCACACCCAAAACCCGCACCAATCATGTTTCTGTAATGACTATAATATCCCAGTTCCACGTTACGATTCATGCCATGAGTTCATCAGGCTTACCTGTCAGTCTTGTTGCATTTAAATAAAGGCAATTTAATCCAACAGGCAGTCCTTGCTTCCTGATGTGTTCAAGACAGAGAGAAGGTGGACAACGACATGGAATGGCGAACGGAGTAGGCAGAGATTGCAGGAATCCCCTGTGGCCATTTCTGTCGAAAACAATTACACCGTTTTGGATACTGTTCAGAGGAATGACAGGTCAGGGAAAAGCAGCAGTAGCAAGGTTGGTGCCATTACCATTGACTGTGGGGCACAGTGGGAAAGGGTAACGGTAAACAGGACCTTAGAGATAGGAGAGTCGATTGTTAGAGAGATAGATCGGAGATTCAGTGGCCTCAAAAGGGAATCCAGGATGGTGTGTTATCTCTCAGGTGCCAGGATGTCTCTGAGTGGCTGCAGAACATTCTGAATGGAGCAGGGGAGCAGGCAGAAGTCATTGTGCACGTTGGCACAAATGACACAGGTAGATATAGGAATGAGGTCCTACAGAGTGATTACTGAGAGCTAGGAGAAAAGTTAAAAACTAGGACATTGAAGGTGGTAATCTCCTGATTACTTCCAGTCGGATGAGCTAATGATAGTAAGAACAGGAGGATATGGCAGATAAATAAGTAACTAAAGAATTGGTGCGGGGGTGGGGGCAGAGAGATTCAATATTTTAGATCATTTGGGTCTTTTCTGTGACAGGATTAACCTGATCAGGAGAGACAGGTGGCACATGCAATGGGGAGGAGACCAATACCTTGTTGGCGAATTTTGCGAGTGCTACAAGGGAGGGTTTAAACTATATTGGCGAAGAGAGTTATACTCATGATCAGGCAGGCAAGTGCGAGGCTGGAAGGAGATTCAGTAAACAGAAACAGTAAAGTGAAGAGACAAGTTAGGCTGGAAAATGACAGGGAGCAAGGAATGCCTGTTGCATTAAACTGCATTTATTTCGATGGAAGAGGCCTGGCAGGTAAGACTAATAAACTGAGGGCGTGGATAGGAAAATGTGATTGGGATAATGCAGCCTTTATAGAAACATAGCTAAGCGAGGGACAGGACTGGCTGCTTAACTTACCAGGGTACAGTTGCTTTAGACGGGACAGGGATGCTGGAAGGAGGGTAGGGAGTGTTGAATTTCTGATTAAGGGGATTATCACAGCAGTGATCAGAGATAAAATAACTGACCAATCATCCAGTGAGGCTTTGTCGGTGCAGCTAAGAAGTAGGAAGTGGATGATGATGTCTCCGGGGTTGTAATATAGGCCTCAAAATAGCCAACGTGAATTAGAGTAACAAATATGCAGGGAGAAGGGAGACATTCAGGAGCAATGTGGTTGTCATAATCATCGATTTTAATTTTTGTAACAGACTGAGACTGCCGGAGCGTTAAGGAATTTGATGGAGTGGGATCAGATAAGTATGTTCAGGAAAGTTTCCTCAAGCAGTATGCAGAGGGTCCTTCTTGGGAAGGGTCAAAACTCGAACAACTCTTGAGAAACAGAGCAGGACAGGTGACTGAGGTGACAGTGGGGGAGCACTTTGGGACCAGTGACCATCTTTCTATTAATTTTCAAATAGCTATGGAGAAGGACAAAACTATGGAGAGGCTGAAGTTCTAAAATGGGACAAGGTAAATGTTGATGGCATTAGACAGAAGCTTGCAGGGGTCAACTGGAGTAGTATGTTTGCAGGTGAATGGTCACCTGGCTAGTGGGAGGCCTTTAAACGTGAGATAGCTAGAGTTCAAAGGTTTTTATGTTCCTGTGACAGTGAAGGGTACGGTTGGCATGAATGGCGAACTCAGGATGACAAGAGATATTTAGGCTTTGACAGAAAAAAGGGGGATGCGTGGCTCAGGTACAGGCAACGGGGAATAAGGGAATCCCTAGCAGTAGATAAGGGATATAGGAGTCTACCTCTGATGGAAATCAAGAAGGGTACAAAGGTATGAAAGAACCTTGGCTGAGAAGATTAGGATGAATCCAAAGAGGTACTTTAAGAGTACGAAAGGAAAGCAATAACCAGTGAGAGAATAGGACCTCTCAAATACCAAAGTGGACATATATGTGTGGAACCATAAGAGATGGACGAGGTCCTCAACAAATATTTCTTCTCAGTATTTACCATGGAGAAAGACATCAATACTTAGGAACTTGAGGAAGTTAGTGATGATATCTTACGGGCAGTCCATGTCATAGTAGAGAAGATATTGGGCGTACAAGGATGTTTGACTGTGGATTAATCTCACGGCCCTTAACAAGTATATCCATGAACACTGCAAGGAGCTAGAAAAGAACTTGCGGCGACCCTGGTTACAACCTTTTATCATCATTAACCAAATTTGGGATTCTGGAAGACTGGGGGATAACAAATGCTGTACCCTTATTCAAAAAGATCTGTTAAAAAAAAATGTCTGAGAACTGTAGACCAGTACATTTAACATCATCGGTAGGTGCATTATTTGAGATGATACCATGGCATAAGCTGTGCATGCATTTGGAAAGGCAGCGTCTGATTAGGAATAGTAAGCTTGGTTTTGTGCATGGAGGTTTATGCCTAAAAAAGCTTTAAAGTTAATTGATGATGTGACCAGGAAGGTTGACTTTGGCAGGTGTAGATGTCAAAACATATGGTGCTGGAAAGGCACAGCAGGCCAGGCAGCATTCAAGGGGCAGGAGAATCGATATTTCAAGCATAAGCCCTTCATCAGGAATGTCCAAATATCGATTCTTCTGCTTCTCGGATGCTGCCTGACCTGTCGTGCTTTTCCAGTGCCACACTGTTTTTCGCTTTGATCTGCAGCATCTGCAGTGCTCACTTTCTCCTCGGACGGTAGAATTAGTCTGTATTGATTTCAGTTACAACAGAACAGGATGAATGTTTTCATTCCCTGGACACTGATATACAGTTACAGGAGGAGGCTAATCAGCCCCTCGATCCTATAAAACTGTACCCAGAGTAGATCACGCAGCAACAGGATCTATCTTACACAGCAACAGGATCAGTCAATTCAGTTACTTGAAGTCCATAACACAGGAAATCGAAGAGACCACAACCTGACTGGACTCTGGGTTATACTGGAATAACACGAGGCCATTTATCTCCTTAAGCCTGCCCATCCCTTCAGTAACATCAGGGCAGATCTGATCTCAGCTGCAATTTCTCTTTCATGCCCAATTCCTTGTAGCCCTTGAATCTCTGACGTGTCAAAATCCATTGACACCCGCTCCCATCCCCTCCCAATCATTTCTACAATGCAGCTGTCTGAGACAGAGAGTCCCCAACAGTCCCTACCCTCTGAGAGAAGGAAATACTCCCCACACATATACCTTGGCCTATTGACATGAACAAAAGATACGAACTCAGCGTCAGAGTGGATGGCCCTGACATTACGGCAGGATTTGATGGAGCAAGGTGTCAAGGAGTCTGAATAAGTTTGAACTGAATGGGACCAGGTGTAAACTTACCAATGGGTCATTCAGAAAACAATGTTGTTCGTGGACAGCAATCCTCTTAGTCCCTGGATATCTCTGTGGGCAATCCTCAGGATAGCTTCCTTGGCACAAACACCTTCAGCTGATTCATCAATGTATTTCCCTCTGTCACTCGATCAGAAGTGAAGACGTTCTGTAAAAATCTCATAAAACTTCAAAACCTGAACAACATTCAAGCTCATGTTGTTAACGTGTAGGTAATATTCATGGAACAGGACTGCGAGTCCCTGAACATTTCCACAGGAAAAAATGAGGAGCTCTTTCGGCATGTCAAGCTGGTTTCACAAGAATGTGAGAAAGCCATTCAGCCCATCGAAACAATTGGACAAGCAGAGTCACAGCCAATTCACTCTCTCCTGCCAATTATACCTGAAGAGATTTTTTATAAAAATGTAAATATTGAAAACCAGGAGGCTGAAAGACCACACAAAGCAAAGCAGCAGCAGGAGGTGGAGTAGTCAACACCTTGGGTGTAACATTTCTTCAGGAATGTGGATGGACGTAAGGAGGTTTACAGATAAAGAAGCAGCATGGGGAGGAAGAGCTCGTGTGGTGAGGTGGGGATAGATCAACACTGGTAAAGGGTGCCACTGGGTTAGTCGATTGCAGGAATGAATCCAGTTGGAAGCAGGAAGAAGGATGGATGAGAGGAATGGAAGGGAGGTAGACGGTCTTGGAAGGGAGGGGCAGTGATGGGAAGAGAGCGGGAGGAATTGGGAAGAGAGTCAGCAGATCGGAAGGGAGGTTATTTGAAATTGGAGAACTCAGTGTTCTCGAGACACTGACACATCAAAAAGAAGAGGCCATTCAGTCCCTCCAAACTTTGATACTGAAACAGGAGGATGTCTTTGATGCTGCAACATGACAAACTAATGAAGCAGAGACTGCACAGACAGACTGCTCCATGTTGTTCCTCCTGTTTCCATTGCGAATGGTACACACGTGTTAAGTTAACATCGTTTGCTGATCTTGAGGAGAGAAATTATATGATTTATATCAAGTTCCAAGGAAGCATCTTTCATCTCTGAGATGCTACGGACGAGTCTAGATCACTTAAAACATTCTTAAGCAAACA